>NC_026145.1:13276955-13319765 GCF_000512975.1 Sesamum indicum | reverse complement strand
TGGTTAGATAAGACGGAATCCTCCACAAATTCGGTGGGGGGTCATCTCCCAGCGCTTGGAGACCCATGATCCTTGGGGAGGTTGCAACTTGTTGCCGATAAGGATATCTTCTTGAGATAAAGATGACTTACCAAATTTTCAGTAAAGTGATTGAGGAGATATCTTTCCTCAGTTGGAATTTCATGACTTTAAGGTTTGGAGGGAGGTTACTTCCAATCGAAAGAACTACGTGCCCTAACTGAAACAGCTAATCCTTATTTGATTCTGTAGGTGTGGCCTCAAATGTCCTATGTGGATGCCAATAAGGTCAACTGTGGATGTCACATGATATGGGCTTCTACTTGGGTTGGGGATTCCAAACCTCTAAGCTTCCTCATGGATTTGCAGAACCTTCTTGAATTTGAACCTCCTAGGATCCAGGCTACTTAAGCTTATTTGGGTCAATTTACTTTCTAGAACCACTTCCTGCCAGACTCGCTAGGGTCTCTACTCGGACTGAGCTTTTTCAAGTCACCTTGGGCCCTTACTCAGACGAGGCTTCTTACTCGAACTAGGCATCCTGGAGCCTAGCTAAACACCTGGGCCCTTTGAATTTCTTAGGCCTTGTATTTCTTCATGCTCTTGCAATTTCTTTCTTCTTTTTGGATAATTTAAACCTTTTTGGCCAACCCAACATCAATAATTATATCATGACTATAACAATGAATATGTTAATCATTACTCAACAAATACTATCAAAATAGACATACGATCACTACTATTAACATGGATTAGATTATTTATCTTTTTTTCTTGGATTCACATTGACAAAAGAAAAAGGATTTTTAGAAAGAAAAAAAATTACATTCCACGTCAAGTTAGCTCCTTTGAGATTTAACGAAAATTAAGATTTTGAATTAAAATTGTAAACTTTTTAGAATTATAAGATAGAATATGATGATTTTGAAAATTGGGACCAAAATCCCAATTAGACTAACATGTGGGATATAAACTACAATTTTTTCATTTTTTTTAAATGAAATTTTGTCTTTACATTCTTGTCCTCAAAATTTGTGCTTGAAAGAGAGATGTGGTGCCATTATAAAATTATTGATTTAAATGAGAGATGGACATCTATTCTTTGAAATTACTTAGTTTTTCATGTTTGGTATTTAATTATGTAAAAACATATAAAATAAAGTATGTTCAGTGATGACAGCTGCCACATGAGCATTAATTATCGTCCTAAAAATAATAATAAATAATAATTGCAAAAAACTATAATTAGCAAAATAATAATATAAAGATGATGACGACAGTGATATTAGTTGTAAGAATTAAAAAATTAAGTACACAATTAATTAATTGAGCCACGATTTATAAGTCTCAATACATCAATAGTTTAATCCACGTTTTATGCACATGCATAAAAGATTTTCTTATAATTATGTAAATAATCGACTCTCATCGTTCATATAAATATTTGTCATATAAATGATTATTATGATATTTTATATTGTTGTTAGTTACAATTTAATGGTTATTGAATAATAAATTAAATTAATAACTGTAATCTTAATATAATGATACAATTATAGTTTTTTTATTTTTTATTCTTTATCTATGCTAATTTATACTATTATAAAAAAAAATATTATAGATACGAAATGACGATTTTAATACTGCTGAATCAATTTTTTGTGATTTTAAAAATATTTTTTAACTGATTAAATAACTAACTTCTCAACTTTCTAAATTTTATATTAATTTAATTGGCCAATTAATATATTTTATATCTATATATATAAATTTTATTTATAATATATTTTAAAATATGAAAGATTATTTATTATATGCATGTAGAAATGCCGTGCTCAACGGCTACTTACATAAAAAAGAAAGACAAATTTTCACCCACAGAATGAGGTTTGTGACAACCATTAGACTAAATTTAAAATATTAATTATACACTTGAATATTTGTACTAAATAATAACTTATTTATTTTAAATGATCATGACATATTTTAACCATCGTTATACTGACAATATATTAACCTCGTGCTTTTGATAATCACTTGATCTACTTTTAATATAATTGATTTTTATTTTCAATATCAACGCCATACCTATCCGATTATAAGTGCTAAAATTTGCATATTATAATGGCTAGTACAAAAAAAAAGACTCTTTACACTTACAAATGACAATTTTTATATTGAAACACTAACTTTTAAATATAATAATTATATCCCTAATTAATAATTTTAAAAATTAATTGCAATTACTTTTTTCTTAGAAAAGTGGCTGCTCGTAATTTTAACTCTACTACACCAATTCTTTTATTGTGTTGATTATAGCTTAAGTTGGTTTTCTTTTCTTTTCTTTCTTTCTTTTTTTTTTTTTTGGCACAAAGCAATTTGTTGGTTCTTATATATTAGTGTTAATTATACTTAGACTCCATCTGAAAATGTGAAATTACACTTTTTCAAAGAAGTTCCAAAATTACAGTTACACCCCCTCCAAAAGTCCACTTTTTATACTTAACTCCCTTTTGTTATGGTTTGAATGAAAAATGCTCACTTTGGCCCTAAAAAAAATATATCAATTTTTAATTTTATCCTTATTTAACATTCTCATTAATAATTTTGTATTTATAAGTCCTTATTTAACATTTTCATAAATAATTTTGTATTTATAAAAAAAATTAATAATGTTAACCTTCCTCCATAAATACATATATATATGTATATTACATTTATCCCCTTATAAGTACAGAAATATAAATAAAAATATTAAATGAGGGGCAAAATTAAAAATCTATATAAACTTTTTTGTTGATATTAATATTTTCTATTGAAATCCTAACGGAAGAGAGTCCTATGCAAATAGAGAATTTTTAAAAAAGGCATAATTTTGAAATCTTTTTAAATAAAAGTAATTTGGCATTTTTGAAAGATCGGAGATCTAAGCGTAATTAATCTTATATACTATTCTTATTTATAATATAAATTTAAAATATAAAATTTATTTATTACAGATACATAGAGACGGCATGCCCACGACTATTTAAAAAATAATAATTAAAAAGAAACAAGCAAACAATCAAAAACAATTTATTTGGCGTGTGACTTGAGTCGGCAATCGCATAATACTAATAGTAGGAGTTGAGATCTTAAAACTATTTGATCCAAAGTTTTAGCATTGGTGGGACATTTTACTTTATCCTTGTCTTAATTCAATGAATCAACTATGAAGTGGACCAAAAATCACTCCTCCTAGTAAGTTATAGGTCTACTGTACGGCTGTCAATGACTAGGGTTCAAATCCATAGATTTACTCTTAAATTCAGATCCAAACCTAATATATATTATTAGCTTCAAACTCAGATTCAGATTCAAACTCGAACCCATTGAAAAAATACAGATTGAGTTTGGATTGAGTTTTCACCCATCAATACCCATGAATCTATGTACACAATTTGGACCAAAAAAATATTTATTTTTCTTCGTTATTCAATTGGATTATTATGTATCAATCAATCTAACTTCAAGTGGACGAATTCAAAAAATTTAAGACATCATAAAATTATTTGTGTCGTGTAATTTTTCATAAGATTATTTTGTAAACGTTATAATAAATCATATATTATTTAAAAAATTTAAAAAAAGAGTTATTTGTAATTTAATCTCAAAAAATTTGATTTATCGATAAATTATTAGGGGTGTTAAAATTCGATTAACCGATCGAAAATCGGCCAAATCGAATTTTTGGTTCGTATCGAAAATCGAACCAAAAACTCCATTTGGTTTTTGATTTTTTTTTTCAAAATTTTTTTTTGTATAATCGGTCGGTAGACTCGGTACAAACTTGATTAGGTCAATTAACCAATACCGACAGGATAACCGAAACTAAAAAATATATTTATATAATATATTATAATTTTACAAAAATATATTTATAATTTATAAAATATATATTATATCATAATAATATAATTTAGTTTCTTCTTATTTTAAATTTAAAATATACAATAAAAAAATATTAAATAAATAACTGGAAGATTTTTTTTTTTCTTATGAATTCAGTAATTCAGTTATTAATTGAATCAAATCAAAAAAATATTCAGTTATAACCAAATCGAACCGATTAGTTCGGTTCAGTTTTTGCAAAATAATATAAAATTATAATTTGACCCCGACAAAATTTTGTTCGAGTGTCAACCCCCACCAACTCAGTTAAAGTTATATAATGTTGTGTCAAAATTGCTCACATCCAACAAAAAATAGTAAATAAATTTACAATTCCATCCCATAAATTATTATTTTACCTTATAATAGTACGGAAAATCAATGTGATCTGTGTGCTAACTGCCGGCAAAGAATTTAAACATGTGAAGTTAAATTTTCTTGAAATAATTATTTGGTGGAGACTTTGAAATTCTTGTTCATTCATCAAAGTGTGGGAATTGGAATAGGACCATGTACTATGTTGTCTTTTATGTCTCCAAAAAAATAAAAATATATACTTAATTAATTAATGGATGAACAAGTGCAAATTAGTGTTTGTACTAGGTATCACAAATTAATTCATTTCATTTTGAAGATGAATGACTTTCTATTACTTCTAGGGTTTGTTTGCAATCTTTTAAAATGAGTTATTATGATTTTATTATTGATGAAAAGAGTGTTTTTAATTTAAAAGTTCTATTCTTGAACTATTTAAATAAAATTAATTTAAATCAAAATTTGTAGGTAGTGACGTATCGATTTCTATAATTTATCAATAAAAATTGTAAGTATTGAGTTTTTTTTTTTTTTCAAATACTCCTACTTTAGTTTTTTCTATTTTTCATATTAGGATAATCGAACGACGCTTAATTAATGAATTAAAAAATGACAATTAAATTTTACAAAATACTTTTTGACTTTTATTTTTTTTCCCCAATTTTCATCACATTTCCGACTATTGTCCACTTTTATTTATTTATTTATGTATTTTTGCAGCTCCCTCTGAAATATTTTTCACATGAAAATATTACAATCCCATCCCTTAGGTAGGTAATAAATAAGCTAATTTCCAGCTGCTATTCAAAGGGTGAAAAAAGTTAGTCAAAAGTGGAAGGAATTTGATTGGGACAAAACATGGATGGAGCCTTAACTGCAGTGCACTGAAACATCAAAGTCGTAACTGGACAAACAATTGATCAGACATATATTCATTCTTAGATTGGTAGGCATAAGTACGACTTTAGTGTAACTCATACGCACACCTAATTCTCAAACTGATTAATGTATGTATCTCGCGTTTAACATGAGGAGCATTCAACTTGGACATCATTGTACAACTGGTAATAAATGGTATATACTTATTTTTCTTTGTTTTTTGTTCCCCTCAATTTGAGTTGGATGAAGGTTAAGCATAATAATATATATATATATATATATATATATTGAGATCCCAAAAGAAAATTGGGTTGCTCTTCTACAGAAAATTAAAATAAAACAGATGCATTTGTTTAATTTTTTATTTTATTTTTATGGAAACGATGATTACATAATTACATTAATATTAATAAACTAATACATACAATAATTCGATCAAATCAACTGATATCACAATAAACTCGTATTAAATAAGACAAATACCCACTTATCTAATAAGACTGGAACTCATAACCTCAAATTTATATATTGGATCTCAGCCGAGAGTTTTTCCGCATTTAGACTACTTCTTTGACTTAAGAGGATGTTTGGTTAAGTTTATTTAAAAAATAAGGGTTAAATACATTTTGCAACCTTGAGTTATGTATTTGATCGTATTTACACCCTAAAGTATGAAAAGTAACAAAAACACCACTAACAAAATAGTTTAGCATTGATAGGGTAAGAATGCCCTTTTTGCATACCCCTATACTTTTTGTTTCTCTTTAGAATATGTTTTATTGAAAAATCTCCACCAAAACTAGTTATAGTGATTTAAAATTTCACTCACACTTTATTTTAAAATAACATTAAAATTTATAATCTTTTATAAATTATGTAATACAAAACAATATTTATAAGCTTAATATATGCAAATATATTTTATAAAGTAACTAATTTATATTAAAAGTACATATAAATATGTCTAAATACATAATGCATGTAATATTAAAGAAAAAAGTATAACTTATAAATTTTTTATTCAATTACATGTCCACATAATAAAGTATATCATATCATTATTCAAAAGATTATAGAATATTATGTATTAATCATATTACAAATTTGCATATTGTACAATATGTATATGTTTGATGTAATATTTTAAAATTGTATTGACAATTTATTTTTAGAAAAAAGTTTAATATATATAACAACACAAGTAAAAATTATGTAAATCTTTTACCAGTTATGTAAAAAATATAAGAATTGTAAATTTATAGAGTTTATAAAGATTCTATATTTTATAATAAAAATTATAAATTTTGGGTAGTGTTTATTTTAAATAAAATTTTTATAATAATTCAAATTATATTTAGAAGAATGATTCTAACAGACATATTTTAGGGATGTGAATAATAAGGTCTTTATCATCATAAAAAAATTAGTCCATATTATGAGGGGCTATTTTGTTACCTTTTATAGTTTAAGGATGTAAATGCACTTTATAGCATAGTTCAAGAGTGCAAAGTGTATTTAACCCAAAAAATAATTCTAAAGTTTATATATCTTATAAGATTATTTTAGAAAGAAGCCATTGTAATATTTGAATAAAATAAGATCATGTAACTTATAATATGTTACTAATCACAAACTTATTATTAAGTTGGAAAAAATTAAACTACTTTGTTATGATTCTGAAAATAAGTCGGAAATTCTTTACTTTTTTTTCTTATAGGACCTTATAAGCTCTTAACATCTTATTTTTTTAGTCTTATAAATTTGTTTTTTAAAAGATTTAGCGAATATTTTGGAACATCTTACGGATTTTAAACCATCTTATCATGTGATTAATCCGAAAAGTTTAAAGGTTGTTCAGTGTTATTCCATTATTTTAGCGATGTATGCTGTAATTTCTTGTAATAAATTGATTACATACACTATAATATATAATGAATATTAATCATTAACAATTATAACGATTAGTTAATATATCAATTATCATTTATATAATAATGATAATAATGCCCCAGAATTTGGCAATTAGAGATAGGCCCAAGAAGACCATTGGAGACGGGGTAGCTGAAGACCGAAGCATGGCCAGGACACGTGATGGCTCACTGAGAAGCCACATGAATCATAGAGATGTTACCAACACTGAAAGAGAATAGAAGTAGATAGACATGCATCCTAGGCTGTTATAACTAACACGTGGCACTCATGGAGAAAGAATTGGGATCTTCTCTAATTGGCGACTAATAGCCTCCCTAAAAATCGGAGATCCGTCGAGGATCCATTCTAATAGAATCCCGGAAGCAGAGAAAATGGACCCTATCACTTTTTATGCTTTGCTTGCATGAACTTACACAACATGTAATTGCACTCTGTCATATATGTAAAATTGACCCAAAAGAAAAGCAATCTGGACACAAAAGAAAAAACTGGCGCCACGGGCCTGTCTTTTATAGTTATATTGGGCTTCAAGAATCGTGATGTCGTCCCGAAACTGCCCCTCAATTTATCAACCTGGACCTTTTATTGAACTTGGCCCAAAATAGCTAAGTCCACCATCTTACTGCACAGTCTGCCAATCAGTCCAACTCACCGAATCATCTACTAGATGCAGATGTACAGGATGTATATCTGTGTGTTCTTCATGATGATCTGAAGCGCATACATATGGATTATGGAATCGAGATGGAAGGGAAGTGATAATGGATTGTGGGTTTGAAAACAGTGGGAGGCAGGGGGCAGAGCATAACTCTACCGCTTATAGCTTAGAATAAAATCAACTTTAATCCAATCAAATCAATCGCAATGACGTAACAAGTTTGATACTCTTATTTCTATATAACTTATTTTGATCAAATTTCACTCAACCATTACTACATAAGAAAAAAGAAGAAATCATCTAAGATTAATTTCAACACACAATTGAATGAGAACCAAATGGCTACAAATTCTTTGTGTAAATTGCATCCTGAAGACAATAATACATTTACTATTTCATACTAGTTCACTTCTGTGCAGGAGCAGGATTCCCACCACCAGTAGTAGGCCTGCAAGAACAATACACGTCTTGAATAAATAGTTCCTTGAATTTAAGTACAGATTTTCAACAACGTTTTTACATTTACAGCACGTATCAGAAGAAGAATAAGAGAAACTTACAGCCCAAAGAAGACTTTGCATGAGTCGTAGATGCCCCATTGTGCTCCCGTGAGAGTACCGATCATGATAATACGGAGAGGGAGCCCCCGAGTACATAGCCCCCATAACCCTAGCTTATTCACCGCCTGATAAACGTAGATAATGAGTCATGAATGGATAACACTTAAAAAGAAATCTCGAGACGGATGTACACTAGGAAGCTGCAAAGAGACAGATTGTGAATGTGTGCAAAATGTAAAGAACGGAAACAAATGGAAGTCGCAAAGATTTTATGCAGTCTTGATCTTATATACAAGGTTCCTTTTATTACCTATTAATTATTTATACTAGAGTGACACTAAGACAAAGTAAAAATACGAATTTACCCCTGGTAATAAAGTTTGTGTTAGAAGTGATTATATCATACTCACATCGGCAACGGTTGCACCCTTGGCGTTGTTGAGGAAAGAGACGAGGTTGTCAGCAGGGTGCGAAACAATGGCGCATAACACTCCAGCTATGTAGCCACCGGTGAAACTAACACCGAGCTGCAATGTTTTGCTGCACTCTCCTTTTGGAGTTGGAATGGCGTATTTGTATAAACCTTCAACGATGTTCTCAAAAGTGGCGAACTTCATCATCGTATCTGCAATCAAACCCAACATGAGCATCAGTAATTTAAATAATTTTCCCATGACAAAATCAGAAAACATAAAAATCAGATGCTCACAAGGAATCTGTCGTCCCCAAAGCGGAACTAACCCTTTGTAAAGCCTGCAGACACGAAAACAAACAAACAATCACAAACCGTTCTTCTGATCATACTTTTTGAAGAAGCTACAGAGACGATGGAGAATGAAAAAAGCACAACGGGTTACATATATGTGTACCCTTTAGCTCCTTCAGCCTTGACAATCTTAGGAAGTCCATCGGCCAAACCTCTTGCAAAACCAGGTTGCGTCTGGACACGGACCTTAACGGCCTCAAAAGGACAAAGGGCAACATCAGCAACCACTTCAGCGGACGCAGATCCTGCAAGGTAGATTAAGGTTTTGTATTTTGCAGCATACTCAGGACCAGCAATGTCGGTATAATACTTCTTGAAATACTCGTATAATCCGTACTTGCACGCTCCCTGAGCACTGTACCCAAGCAGTGTTGGCGCCCACCCCTTGAACAGACCCTTGATTCCCTGCTCCTTGAGCAGAATTCCAAAGCCAGAGCTAATGTTCTTGTACTTTGTGGGATCAATCTGAAAAGGACAGATGCATTAGTTGAAATCCGAAGGAATTGCAATAGCTAAGGGTTGATCAGCATTCTGTGTATGTTTTTGCAGAATTCATCGGTATAGTACTTGATAAAGCAAGATAATACACTCTTGTTGCAGTAAAAATACCGGTCAAAGAGCATAAATTCTAACTCGAATCAGGTTTGATAGTCGTATATTCTATTGAGAGCCATCGATCACGTAGCACGTACAGTAATACTTGTATATAATTAAAGTCGATCAATCAAATTTGATCCAGATATATCAACCAAACGTATTAGCAATGAATAGCTAATAAAAATCAGAAAAAAAAATTACCAAAAAAAGAAACTCATAAAGTGAAAAATCAAATGAATAAAAGATAGAACAACCAACAAAATAGAGTTGCAAACCTGCATGTTACACTTGACAATATCAAGTGGCGTGACGGCCATGTGAGTAGGACCACAGCTCAACATTCCTCCGATGGTGCACGCCGCGTAATACGCCGGCGAGAACATCTCTATATTGCTCTCTTTCGGCGCTGGAATCACAAAATTCCGCTGAATCCCGACCGTCGCCGGTGAATCCAGCGAGGCAAATGGAGTAATCTTCAAATCCGGCATATTATTCGGCTCCGAACTCATCGTCTTCTTGGAGGCGTAGAGGAAACTCGGGATCAAAGACTGCCGTGATGGGTTTTCAGTTAAAGCCATTCTTGCAGATATTGAGAAGGATGAAGAGAAGGGGAGGAGAAAATGGCGAAGGATGGGAACCGTGTCTGATAGGAGAAGAATCGTTGCGCCCTGCGCGCCCTTTTGGAACGTCGGGATTCTATTAATAGAATTTTGAAAATAGTTCTTTCTTGAGGGAAAATTCTTCCTTCTTGTTTGGAGGCTGTTTGTGTTTGGTCTAAGTTGAATTCCAATTAGCCTTTTCGTTTTGGCCACGGAATCCCCAATCACATGATTTCCCCATGCTCCAAAACCTCATTCATGATGCAACACTTTAACCAATTTTCTCATATTTTGATATATAATTTATAAGTGTTTCCTTTTTTTTTAAACAATTCCATTTGACCTTTTCTTTCTGACTTATTTCCATATCTATTTTATATTATATATAAAAAAAATGACTTTCAAACTCACAAATAACGGTTAATGGCACCGATATACTAATTTTTTGTGAAGTAAAAAGTATCATTCAATCGATAAAACAATTATCTTATTTAACTTTTCAAAATTTTATATGAATTGATAATTTAGTTTTTTTTCTTTCTTTTTTTTTTATGTAATGTATTAATTTATATATTTTATAATATTATTTTTAATATATAAAAAATTTATTCATTATATACATATAGAAACAACTCACCACAACCAATAATATATTATGAATAATCTCAAATCATTACACTCCTTGTTTAAGGGGCGTTTACTTGTAAGAATGGAATATGTATGAGATATTTGAGAAAATGATTAAAGTAGGGATGTGATATAAATATGTGAGAAAAACAATCTCATCTTTACATTTTTGCCATTTACATGTGATAAAAACAAGACAACATTAGTGTTTTTCCTTTTCTCACTTAATCTCTTCTCTACTTTGCACCTACCATATACAGTCATATTTGTATTAATATTTAATAATTACTGGAAAATAATAAATCAAAATAATGAAAATAAAGATAAAAATGTTTAACACCGTTCCAAGTTAATAACTAAGAACAATAATTTCCCATCTCAATAATTAAATTACCAAGTAAATAAATCACAAGTATTTGAAAAAACGAACCGCCAAATTCAAGTATAAATTTTTGCTGAGTCACATAAAGCTATCCAGTATCCAAGATTCTAAGTGACCAAGTCCACCCGCCAGCCTAAAAACAATAATGAGAAAAGAGTAGTGCCACCATAGTAGCAGTCGACTACGTCGACAACGTAAAGTAACGTTCAACAACTGATTCAACGTTGGGGCAGTGGCTAAAAGAGACCTTTTTCCCCAACGCGAAGACAACAATGACGATCTCAATTAGGGATGGGCGTTCAGATAGGATTGTTCAGGTCCTGCTCCAATCAAATTAGGTTCGAGTGGAGTGGGTCGGATAAATTTTATGGTATTGTCGTAACGCTCCAGTCAGTAAGATGTACTGAGCCTACGCAAGGAAGAGATTCTCATGGACCGCTTGCCCCGGTTTGGACTCATGAGATTGAGAAAGAGCTGGTAAGATGACTTAAAAGGAAGAGTGACAGGTTACATTAAATAGGACGATAATCAGCATCGACTTCAAACTGGCCGATGTAAGATCGATTTTTCGAAGCTGCTTTATTTTCTTTTATCATGTTTTCGAGTTATTAGAACCCAATTTTGCAACGTAAAGTAACGTTCAACAACTGATTCAACGTTGGGGCAGTGGCTAAAAGAGACCTTTTTCCCCAACGCGAAGACAACAATGACGATCTCAATTAGGGATGGGCGTTCAGATAGGATTGTTCAGGTCCTGCTCCAATCAAATTAGGTTCGAATGGAGTGGGTCGGATAAATTTTATGGTATTGTCGTAACGCTCCAGTCAGTAAGATGTACTGAGCCTACGCAAGGAAGAGATTCTCATGGACCGCTTGCCCCGGTTTGGACTCATGAGATTGAGAAAGAGCTGGTAAGATGACTTAAAAGGAAGAGTGACAGGTTACATTAAATAGGACGATAATCAGCATCGACTTCAAACTGGCCGATGTAAGATCGATTTTTCGAAGCTGCTTTATTTTCTTTTATCATGTTTTCGAGTTATTAGAACCCAATTTTGCATAGATCGGGTAGAGATAAATACCTGATCAGATTAATCGGGTATCCGACATATAATTATAAAAAAATAAAAAATAAAATAGAAAATATAATTATTTATTGTTACTAATAAAATAATAAAACGAAAAAGAGAATGGTATATAACTTGGTTGATCTACTTATCAAGTTATTGATACTACGAATTGAATTATTCTATTTAGTAATTTGAATTAATGGTGATGTTATACTATTTATTAACTATAATAAATTGATATCATATATTATATTAAATTTTTTAATAATATTTTAGAAATAAAATAATGCCATGCGTACAATTTATAAGTATAAAATAAAAAAAAACTTTTAAATATATATTTGATGTTTTTATTTTTCTTCACATTTAAATTAATAAGAAAAATCAGTATTCAATTTCAGATACCCTATTAATTTTATTGATTTTGTGTCAAATAATCAAATATACTGCCTGACAGAATTGGGTACCGACCGAAAAAACCCGACCCGCGGCCACCCTAATCTGATCGCCGCATAAATTTTTAGTTTACCAAAGTGAAGCCATTTAAGTAAATAGCATGAATGTGAATGTTACTCTCTCAACCCATTTCCTTGCAAATAAACATGTCCTAAATTGTATTTTGTAGTAATGTAATGAATTTTAAATTATTTTAAACCATTTTACTAGATTTTGTTCCAAGTCACGTGCGTACCATGTAGAAGTCACGTGCCAACACATCATCACTCTATTCCTATTTGCTATATCATCAATCTGATATTTTTTTCTGTCTTAAACCAAATTCATAAAAGGAAAATTGCTTACAGCAACGATTTACATTTCCAATAAATTACAGTTTCACACCCCTATGTGATTTTCCTTCCATCCTTCAAAAATTTCACCACCCTTCCCTGTTTCTTCTCTCTTTCTCTCTCTCAATCTCTGCTTCGATCCATAAATATCAGTAATTAATTCTAAACCCTTTTGCCCAAAGGGTATACAAATTTGTAGACCAAGATTGAGGTAAGTTCAATTCCTCTCTGTTGTTTACGTGTGAATTTGTTTGTGTTATTTCTGTTGTATTTTTGGATCCAAATTTCTGCTATTGCTGTTGTCTCTTTGTTTTTTTGGTTAGTCAGATCGAAGTCTGGTCGGAAAGCGGTCGGTTCTTTCTGTAACGGACCGGAATTTCGGCCTCCATCACAGGTTCCAAATATTGGAACGATTCTGTTTACGTTTTCCGAGTTCTGTATTCGTTTAATTTGGCCAAAAGATTGCGTCTTGATTTATCTTTTTCCTTTTTTGGGTTTTTTTATATGTAGATTTGGATTGAATTGGAAGAATTGGGTTGACGGATTTAGGAAGTCTGATTTTGTTAAGGATCCGGGCTTGTTGATCAGTACAGAATTTTGATTAGGTGAACTGATGGCAACTCCAGGGGGACCTAGGCCGGGGAATTTCCCCCCAAATTATAATCCAAATTCGCTTGCTACTAATATGCAAAATCTACAAATTAATCAGCCTAATCAGCAGCAATCAGGCAATCTTGGTGGTAGTGCCCCTAGACCTCCTAATACTACACCATTTGGCCAGCAGCCCCCACCTTTTACTGGTAGTCGACCAGGCCCACCCCCACCTGGTGTGTTTCCGAGGGGTCCTGTTCCTCATAATGCTCATGCCCAAACTACATTGCCTACAAATATGGTGTCTACTAGACCTACTGGCCCACCATCTGTATCTCAGCCTCCTTCCTTTGCATCAAGACCTCCACCACCTGGGGTGTTACCATCACAAATTGGTGGACCTGCTGCTCCATCTTTTTCTGGTCCAGGCCCTCGGCCAGGATCTGTATCCTCTTCCCCTCGCACATCAGGTCCTCCCTCTCCAACCCATATGAGTGCATCTGGCCCAGTTAGTAATGGACCGCCTGCATTTGCCCCAGGGATGGCACAAAGTGGGCCACGGTTCCCGCCTTCCATGGGTAGTATGCCAAGGCCATCGGTTAGACCTCCTCAGCAATCACATGTTTTATCGTCTCGGCCATCTTCTCAGCCGCCACAAGTGCGCCCTGGGTTTGCTAGTCCACCTACTGGTGCATCATCTGCCATGGGGCAACCAGCGCCACCATTTTCAGCACCTGCTCAGAACATGCCTCCTCCTCCTGGTTCATCTCCATTTTCAGCACCAGTTCGAGGCACACTTCAATCATCCAGTTCTCCTTATGGGATGCAGACGTGGCCACCGCAAGCACAGCAGGTTAATTTATCAGATTTACTCATCTTCTTATGACACTACTTCTGTTTTGGAGGATTTCTTGTTTGTGCACCATTAAATTATTTGTAGCAACAAAAGCCTCAATGCTCAATTGCTCATGTCATGTAGAAGTTTTTTTAGAGAGAATCATGGATGATTAAATGTGTGCCATTGGAACTTGCATGAAGCTCCCTATTGAAATTAATGTGCCTCTGATGTGAATGAAACCCAGTTTCTTGCTAATATCCTTGTCAATATATTAATCTGAGATTAAAGGTAACTTAGGTTGACCATTTATCTGCGTTGGATTGCGATTTCCAAGCCAAGTATCTCAGTCTCAACTTATACGGGCTAAAGTTAAGCTATTTACGCCATATAAACCTTGATGTAAATATGCATGCACCAAAGCAGGCTGGTGGACCACCTAACAATAGGGTAGTCATAGTAGCAAACACTCAGCTTTATTTTGGATTAAAAGATTGAATGGTCATCTTAACTGCAAAGCTAGGCTCATCTCCTTTAATCTGGAAAACAACAGTTTGAAACTTGAGTTGACATAGATCTGGCTTTTGTTCTTCCAAGGAGCTTGGATCAGTGTCCTATTTGCGTTAGAGATTATCCATCTAGTTGTCGATGAGCATTGGACAGTATGCACATACAAGCTTAGATCATATGTAAGTTGATGGATGCATTAGAAAAGACCTTGTTTTGTGGATAGTCCTTCTTCTGATAATCTTCAATTAAAATGTTTTGTCTTAATGATGGAGGATTTGCAAGTGGAAATCTGTGTGTGGGAGAGTAATTTTATGGAGGGTTTATGGAATGGGTCTGGTATTTGTGCTGCCATCTTGACAAGACGTCAATGTCATATCCCACAATTGGATTTCCACTGCTCCTTTTAGCACTTATAGAAGTTTCAATTATATTTCATTTACTTTATGCTTGGTGCAGTTGCTATAGAAATGTGTAATATGATTCCAGTTGGAAACGACAGCTCTGATGCTCTCTGACTTATTTTGATTATTAAGTGACAAGTTCTGGATGCGAAACTTAAACAGAGGTTTGCAGGGGCGGAACTAGGTCTTCTAGGCAATCACTTATGACCTTCAACTTGGTCGTTGTATCTGTCACTATTCGGCTGCTTCCTGGATTTTTATTTTGAGCATTTGTATTTGTCCTTTAAGAAGTGAATCATTAGTTAGTAGACCATTGATCTTACAAGTAGGAGGTAATGCAAGTCTAGTTTGCTTGATACTTTGTTTGGCATCTTTCTGCCTTGGAACTGGATGAGTAGATGAGTGCACCAAATTTAATTTCGTGTTTGAGTCAAATTATTTCAAGTGAATAACATCTCATTCCTGTCACTAGTTGAAGTTAATTTGAACTACACTATTTTCGATCATATCCTTCCAGGAAAACTGCAAAATATAATGCTTTTTGGCTCTTAGAGCCTATGTTACCTTCTTTCATATATTCTTACGAAGACTTTCTTTTCTGTTGGGGCTTCCGCTATGATTTTTATTCTTAAACATCTTTCAAGAAATATGCTTAGTATTTAAACCTGTGCTCAATGTATGTGCTTAATATACTGTTGATTATTGAGGTGTACTTTTCATGATTGGAGTAAAGTCTTTTGTTATCCTACTTTCATCCAAAATATCGGTGAATAAAATTTCTGGAGAAAATGGCAACAGACTTGTCTACATTGATTGCAAAAAGATGATAATGTGTTCTTGAGTAAGTTATTAATGTCTAATTAGATTATTTGGACTTCTGGAAAAACTAAATTTTCTTTTAGACTCACATAGGTATCCTGGATCCAATCTGGATGCCTTTGTTCATCATTAGGAGTATATCTTATATGAAGTAGATAATTTCGCACCAAACAGGCATTAAGCAGGATGGTTTGGATGAATTTTCATTCATGTTTCCTCTAGTTTCTTTGGGTGCTTAGCAATGGTGCAACTCTATAGAAATCATATAGGTTTGTGGATTATACTACAATATTACTTTACTTTATTTTACACTCTGCATCTAATGTTGATGTGTAGGTGGCGCCCCCTCCAATTCCTGGTCCTATGCAGCAGCAGCCGCGGATGTTTGGAATGCCACCAGGCGGACCACCACTTCCAAATCAATCTATGGCATTAAATCAAACAGGTCAATCAAAAATTGATCCCAACCAGATTCCGCGCCTTACTCCAAGCTCCGCTGTAATTTTGCATGAGACGCGTCAGGGCAATCAGGCAAACCCTCCTCCGGTGAGCAATATCCTTATTTGTTTAATTTAATTTACAATGAAGCTTTTATGTACTGAAATATTGTGTGTTCTGGTGTACTTGCACAAGTATCATGGTGCAAGTTGATATTCCTTGCTTAAACTGTTAACTAGGCAAAATATATAGTTATGATATCAAATGTTTAGATTGAATGAATTTTTCTCTTATTTTTGTCTTTTCTTTGCAAGCCTGCAACAAGTGATTATATAGTGAAGGACAATGGAAATTGCAGTCCGCGCTACATGAGGTGTACTATAAATCAGGTTAAGTATCTGATTGCATCATTTTTCCTGAAAGCCTTTTTTTTGGGTACTATTGTCCTTTTTCTTATTAGTTTCTTTCTTTCTTTTTTTTTAATTCTGATATAAAGACAGTATGGGTTTGCTTTGTAAATGAGGTTCTAATTGCAAATAACAACAGAGGCTTTTGTTTGTGTTATTAGATTCCATGTACAGTAGACCTTCTGTCGACATCTGCAATGCAGTTGGCTTTATTGGTCCAGCCTTTAGCTCTTCCTCATCCATCTGAGGAGCCCATCCATGTAATGTGAAAGATTCTCTTTCTTACGCAAAGCGTTTTGTGTTACTTGTCCTTATATGAAGAATTTGAATTCCATGAATATGAATCAGCAGTAGAATTCTTGCAACAGTTATCTGTTCTTTTTATGTATAAATTCAACTGCAAATGCCGCAAGCTTATTTGATATGTGACTTCATGCTTGACTATGATATTGTCCATGCAAACTTGCTATTGTTTTATTTCATTGGCACAAGACCTTTGTTAGGATAATTTCGTAATTGTTTGAGCTGCTTTAGTGACTTGTATTGTTGTACTTGGTAGGTTGTTGATTTTGGGGAAAGTGGTCCTGTTCGATGCTCTCGTTGCAAAGGTTACATCAATCCTTTCATGAAGTTTATTGATCAAGGAAGACGTTTCATTTGTAACTTGTGTGGTAAGAACAACTTCTTTTAATGTGTTTTTGTAATATTAGTGGGTCATCATTTCGCTGTTGAGTTATAAACGCATACTTCATTGATTTCAATATCCACGGGGTGCCCTCATTTGTTTTCATATAGTTAGGAGCGTAGGATTCTTCGAATTTTTTCAAATAATAAACGGGTAGGGGTCCACGCCAAACCCCCCACCTCAGCACAAGGGGCTTTAACCAATAAAAAGGAAAACACAGGAGGAAATATTGAACTGAGAATGATCATTGCTGTATCAAGCTTCAGAAGTCCTAAATTATGATCCTTAAATGCTCGATTTTCAGTTTTTCGCTATAGTGGATATTGGAATTTTTGTTGTATATTTCTTGCATGTATTTCTTGATTTTCAACTGTTTGTCCTTTATAATCTGAAGTTGTCACACACTTGTTACAATTCCTTTTGCAGGATTTACGGATGAGACCCCTCGTGATTACCACTGCAACTTAGGTCCAGATGGTCGGCGCAGAGATGCTGATGAAAGGCCTGAGCTATGCAGAGGAACAGTTGAATTTGTTGCTACTAAGGAATACATGGTTAGTGCTATGTGTGATTTAATAGGGATGGGATTCATTCTTGCTAGGAGATTAGGGTTGGTATTTTATACTGCTTCTGGTAATAAAGACTCCAATAAGACCTGGAATTGGGTTGGAGTTTAATGTGAGAGTTGAACGAGTGAAAATTTTGTTAATCTTTTCATTGTGTCCTTATTGCTAATGGTTTGGATCTAGTGGTGTTTCATTATTACTTCAATTGGGAGGATAGTTTTGGAAAATAGTTACACTTCTGGAAATGATTCTTATTTTGGGACATCCCAGAAAGGATCTAGGTGCTTAAAATTTTGTGATAGAAAGGGAGTAATAGAGCATACACTAGAGCAGAAAGAGCATCTTTCTTGTGGCCCATATCAGAATTGAAAAATTAGGATCCATGTAGTTGGTATGGAGTAGTTGGGATATGTTTTTTTTAAGTTCATTTGGCTGAAGAGGAAACTGTGACTATTATGGTAACCACCTCAAGTAGTTCAATATTTGGAGAATAAATGTCTGTGTGGCATAGCATCATGTTAAAAGTCTTTTGGTAGATTGTCTTTTTAGTATAAAATTTGCACCATTGGTAGGTAAAAGAATCCGAAGCTCTTCCATGATCAATTATAATAAGATATTTATGTTTCATGACTTGACTTTTTTAACACCTATACCAAAAGGTTCTCCTAATTGTAGGGCCTGACCTTTTGAACCAAAACCTTTCTCTGAAAGAATCTCAAGTACAGATTTTTTCACAAGATTCCTTTGACCTCCATTAAGGACCTTACAAGCTCTGAAAAATTCATCCTAAACTCTTCGTACCTTATGGATCAACCTCTTGATCTGTGCTGTAGTTGCTATGTCACCATGAGTCACAGCTCTGCTCGACATCTTGTCAAGAATGAAATTAGTAATCCTTGGTCCAGCTGTTCCTATTTTTCATGCTTGCCATATTTTTTTTGAATTTTATATCAACCATTCTACTGAAACCTCAATTTGTGTGATCACTCACATTATATTCTACATCCTTAGTGTTCCTTGTTCTGTTACCGGTCTTTGTCATGTAGCGTTCAAACTGAATGACTCTTCATACTTCCATCATAGTTTCCTATGAAGGTACTAGCTGGTGTGAGGATTTACATGATCTTTTGACTTAGGTAGCTAGTCATTCACCCTAAGCTTCTTATAAGATGATCAACAGCTGGATGATCTCAGGCCTTGCTTACACAACGCAAATATTGCTATATTGGACTGTAGTAATAAAGCATATTTGTAGTCAGACTATACAGCTGTCATTTTATGTTGGTTTGTGGGTTCTAAAATGTACCAAATTCTTTCCTCTTTGGGTGGGGTTGCTGGGAGTTTAGATAAATGAAAATGCTGTTTCCGGGATCATTATAAGTACTTGAAGGAGAATCTTACTTGGACAAGAACTGTAAAGGTTGTCTCGTGCATTTTGAAATTCTTTTATCTTCTCATTGACTCACTTTTAAATTTAAATGCTCTATTTCAGCCCTTTGAATACTTCTTTTCATTTGAAATTTCTATTTTGTTCTCTTAACTTACTTTAGTATAATGTTCTTGCAGCAGGCTTATTAACTAGAGTAAGGTACATGCATTATGATAAGGAAGTCTATAAGTTTGATTAACAAGTTTCTGTTAAATAGTTTAGCAGTCTTTGTATCTTAATGACATATTTCATTTATTCGGAGCTATTACAGTGGAATCCTTTTTTAGTTCCATCATCCTTACCTGAGAGGGAGGTCTCAAACTTTTATACAATTTGAATGATCCCACATATATTTCAAAATGTTGACTTTGCCCTCAATTTTCAGTCTCAATGTATTATTTTCCGTATTATTAATATTTAACAATTGATCCTTGCCTTGTGATCAGAGATGCAATAGTTTCTATTAAATGTTATGCTTCAATGAGCCATGGGTAATTCTGGGGTATGAGGGAATATATCAAGTTTCATGAGATAAAATATCTAGTAATGGATTGATTTTGGATCAGATACATAAGTTAAAATATTTGGTCTACTATATGGATTATATTATTTGTCTGAGTTGAATTCAGCTTTGAAAGGATATGCATAGACAAGTCAACGTGGTATACTTTTGTTGGCATGCAGCTATAGTCTTCTTCAACCTTGAATCTGGCAGATTTCTCCATTACATGCTTACAATACTTAAAATTTATTTTAAAATTCCTGTCTGCATGGCTGTGGTGTTGCCGTGTCGGATGTGGGAACACATGGCCACTTTTTTATTATGAACGGAAGATAGTACTTTTCATTCTTACACTGTCTGTCATGTGCATTACATGTCATATTTCAGGTCAGAGATCCAATGCCTGCTGTATTTTTCTTCCTTATTGATGTGTCTATGAACGCCATACAAACCGGTGCAACTGCAGCAGCTTGCAGTGCAATCAACCAAGTTATAGCCGATCTGCCTGTGAGTTCATGACAAATAACATTTCATTTGAGCTCTTTCCATCAGGTTAATGATGTTTGATGGATTTAATCCTGTACTAAGTTCTTCCTTAAAGCCATCTTGGGTATAGTGTACATAAAATTAGACAAATATTTAGCTTGGAATTTGTATTGTGTTTAATTTTGCATATGGATCTTGCATTGAAGTAGTTTTGGATATAGAACAATAGATAATTGTCGTTTCGCTGGTGTATTTGATAATATTCTCAAGATGAGTTTCTGGCAAGTGTGATGATGATTCACTCAATGAAAAGGACCGGTTTAGCATTCTTTGTTTACTGACTGATCGGAGAAAGAGAAAGGTTTACGGTTGATGATTTTTGTTGCAGGAGGGTCCTCGAACAATGGTGGGCATTGCTACATTTGACTCCACCATCCACTTTTACAACCTAAAACGAGCTCTACAGCAGGTTGGGGAGGGTATCAGCTTTTCTGTCACAGATTAACTCATGTCTTGACCTTGGACCTACTATATGCTCTATTTCTGATAATATTCTATAATTATTATTTACCTGTTTCTTTCGTGTTTGCATTGGTCTCTACTGCTTCTGATACAGAAGCCTTGAGGCTCATGTTGCTTGCATGATCACTTCAAGCAAACGAAATAGCTTCTGTCGATGGTGTATCACTGCTTGCTGCAGTGGTTGTCAGACTCTAATGTTCTTGTTCTGCTTCGTTTCAGCCATTGATGCTTGTAGTCCCTGATGTACAAGATGTCTACACTCCTCTAGAAAGTGATGTTGTCGTTCCACTTGCTGAGGTTGGTTAATATTCTCCTTTCAGCAATAAGTTCGTGTATGCAACATGTTGACTTTGAGGTTTCTGTAAATTTCCTTATCTTAAACTCTTCTGTTCCTCTTGACCATGTTTTTATTTTCAGTATAATTAACTTTTTTGGGTGATGGGGCTGTGGAGGTAAAACTATCAGTGCCAGGCTATTAGGGCTCTCTCATATGTTAAATATTTTCAAATGATCATAGACAATTTTGTTAACTGCAGTGCCGCCAACATTTAGAGTTATTGCTTGAAAGTATTCCCACAATGTTTCAGAGTAACAGAATTGCTGATTCAGCTTTTGGTGCTGCAGTAAAGGTATGAGCATGTGATATGCTTAATTCTATTTATACCTCATTAATATATAGTTTCCAAGTCGTTTAACTGTTGCATAGTAGTCATTCAGGAAGCAGAAGTTTTAAGTGCAACATAGTTAAAAGGTTATACTGACTTTTACAATGAGGGCAGAATATGATGTCTTCCAGGACAATGTAGTGTTTTGAATTACGGGGACAAGTTGTGGTGAGAGAAGCAGTATCTTAATGGACTTCTGGCATAGCACATCTCACGGATCCCCATGAGGGAAGAATTGTATGACATATAAAACTTGCTTTTAGAAGTGGCTTGGCGATGTTACATATCCATAAATCAAACAGGACTCATTTTTCACTTGATAGGAGATTTTCCACATGATTTCATTACATTCGCTAATCTTGCATGTCTCAGTATATAGGCTCACTCCATGTTCTCTCTTTCTTACTTTAGGCTGCTTTCCTGGCAATGAAAAGCACTGGTGGCAAACTTTTGGTCTTCCAATCTGGTAAACTGACAAATGAAAGTTATATAGTTGTATACATACAATACATACACGAGCAAGCAAACTTCAGTCCTTAAACCTCGACATACAATATTCTAATTTTCCTGCATTCATCATATTTTACTGGTTGTTTTTCGTATGAACTATTTGGATTAACCTATTCTGGAGTATAGAATTTTACTGTAGTACTCTTGTCTTGATAATCTATTTTATTGCAGTATTGCCGTCAGCGGGCCTTGGTTCCCTTTCTGCAAGAGAAGCAGAAGGCAGAAGCAACATATCAGCAGGAGAAAAGGTATGAACACTGCACTTACGAGTTTTTGATATCACCTGGTAATGCTTCTTCTTTACTAATGTAGTATATTTTTGGATGGATAGTCTCTTGGATTAAGAATGCACAACTTTCTTTTTCCTCAGAAAGGATGAAAAAGTGAATTTAAAGCTGTGTGATTAGGGTGATACTGTGATATCTTGGTAATCTCTTTGATTGTGGTTTTTAGCCCCTTATACCTTTTCCTCTCTCATGTCAGAAGATATTTTACTTTCTAACTTACGAGTCTGAGTGTTAAAACAGTGTGCAATCTAAACCCCCTCTCTTCAGTTACTAGCAACTTGAGCATCATTTTATGGGTGCTCCCCTGTATATTAATTATGTGTTTCCTCTATACAAACAATAAATATAGCATACAAAGAACTAATTCAAATTGTCCTCTGATCATCACAATTTGAGTTTGGGTTTACTTAATTTTTACAAGGGGAACATCAGCAGTATGCAGTAAGATTCCAACTTTTCATCTAGGCTTATGAATCAGTTTTTTGGCGTAAGAAGATGATTGTACTTTAGATGACCTATAACGACAATTAGGTAGCCAAATTTCAATAAATTTTCATTACATGAAATTTGTCCTGACTGAATCTTGTAAATAGATTGGATTTGATCATCAATTATGAACATTTACTAAGAGGTAGGTAGTCTGCGAAGTAGGTGTAAAAGTTTTCCATTTTCAGTTCATCAATCAAACTAGTAATCATGCACTTGCTTTTAGCACTCTGTATGATGTTTTAAACCATTCCACTTTCCATTTAGGTTTTCTTAAGGACTTGTATTTGTTCACCCATGTGTAAGTTGATTTGGGTTTGTAAATGCATCAGTGATGGAAATTAGGGAGTCTTAGTTCAGTACCATGAAATATAAGATGATCTATTAATTGCATAAATGTTTGTATTGCAGGAGGCGCATAAATTACTCCAACCAGCTGACAAAGCTCTAAAAACTATGGCCATTGAATTTGCAGAGTACCAGGTAACATTAAAATGTTTAGTCTGAAAATCTGTCACTGTAAAATTTTACCATTGTTTTCTTTTCAGATTTGAGATCATTTTATTGTCTGTTCTTAGCATTTATTATTTCTTATCGCTTCACAGGTCTGCGTTGACTTGTTTATTACAACACAAACATATGTAGACATAGCTTCGCTCTCTGTCATTCCAAGAATTACAGGAGGCCAGGTAATTAAGAAATTAACAAATGACCATCCGTTGCTTGGATGTCTGATTTGCAATGTTATATGGGACATCTTTCAGATGTTATTTTTAAGTTCTGAATTTCAGTGGTTTAACTCTCCAGGTGTACTATTATTATCCTTTCTCCGCCCTATCCGATCCTGCTAAACTTTATAATGATCTTCGGTGGAATGTTATAAGGCCCCAAGGCTTTGAAGCAGTCATGCGTGTTAGATGCAGCCAGGTTAGCTTCTTAACTGGGTTATTTTGTGCAAAGATCACAAAATGTGTTTGGAGAACTGCTTGTTTGACCTGTGGAGATAACAGTAGGGTATTATGTATGTGTTCTTCTGAATAGGGTATTCAAGTCCAGGAATATTCGGGGAATTTCTGTAGGCGCATACCAACTGACGTTGATCTACCTGCAGTATGTCTCTCTCTCGTTACGCACACAAACAACAGAAAATATATTAACTGATGTCTCAGTTATCTGTCCAACCAGTCAGCGAACAAATTATATTGACAGTCCTTGTTTTTTAATTGTGAAGTTAATCACAGTTTTGCCTTTTCATTTGTTAATAAATTAATCATCATTTCCTGTTTCCTTTCTGGTCAGCAATGGCATTTCCAATCTTACTGGTACGGCAACATTAATAGAGATCCATTCTGTTGTGTGGCAAAAGTCTTTGTATTATTTAATTTATTTAAACACAAAATAAATTGTCCTGAAATTGGAAGCATAACTTATTTCCTTAAGGATATTTGCAGCTCCATATCTTACGGCTGAAGCCAATCATCTTTGGATTATATTTTTTAAATCAGTGGACAGCATGCGCTGAAAACTGAACTTTTTATCAGTTTGGTCATTTATGCATATGTGTATGAAACATAATGAAAGATTGCAATATTTAGGTCTCCGTTTAAGCAAGGAGTGGTTTCTGCAACTGTTTGGATCAGGCATGATTTTTTGGGTCTGATCCTGTGAATGTCGTGCTAATAGTTGCATTATGTGGATTACTATTTTGTAATTGTTTCAGTAAGTTGAATCCAGACATGTATGATTTCCGTTTTGCTACCTTCTAGCTGTCGATTATGCCTAGAACGTAATTTATTATTCCAGAAATAAGGAGATTAAATAATTGTATCATTGTTTTTTGCTCCCTGTACAATTAAACGAATATGGTTTTATAATCTCTGGATGAATTATAGTTGCAAATTACATGATCTTCTGTGAACTTGTTTTTCTGCATTCTTATATTTTTTGATGTGGCCTGGTTCTTGCACATGGTGTTATGTGTATTCATTCTTCTCAACTCTTCTGTTGCTTTCTTTAGTAAGATTTCTTTAGCTTTGGAGAAGAATTTGTGTTGCTGCGAAACATTTGTCTTTCCATTTTCTGGGACAGCCTCCGTACTCACTCAACTCATCTTCAATTTTCCCAGATTGATTGTGACAAAACGATAATGGTTTCCTTGAAGCACGATGATAAATTGCAGGAAGGAACTGAATGTGCTTTTCAGGTATAGCGTCAAGTCTCTGCTACAATGGCTTCCGATTTGAAATTTTTATCTATGCCTGATTTGTGAAAGTTGTGCATGCAAGCAAGATTTCTCTAATGTTTTTCTTCTCTCTTTATTTGTCGTTGGTCATCTAATCACCTGTGATTTTGTATGTTTGTTCTTTAGTGTGCCCTTCTTTACACCACTGTCTATGGACAAAGAAGAATCCGGGTTTCAACTTTGTCTCTGCCTTGCACCAACATGCTGAGCAATCTGTTCCGGTCTGCTGACCTAGACACCCAATTTGCTTGTATCACGAAGCAAGGTACTTTGCCACTATGGTTTTCTTTGACATGCTATATTGAATTTGTCATTTGCAGGTAGAGTGTGTCTATTGTGCTTGTTTACATCTGGATACTAGTGAACTTTGTCTCTGTTATTCTTCCTTTCTCCTTCCCATCTTCTCCATTTTTCTTGGTCTCAGACTCTCAGTCCATTTGAATACTGTAATATACTGATCTATTTTGAAAGTTTGGCACACAGACATCATTTAGCATTAATCTTTGGCCTTCTTTAGCTTAGTCTACTTACTCTGCTGCTCTGATTTTTCTCATCATGCAGTGGCTAGTGAAATTCCTTCAGCTCCTCTTGCACAAGTCAGGGATCAAGCTACAAGTATTTGTGTCAACATTTTATACTCGTACCGCAAGTTCTGTGCTACAGTGTCGTCTTCTGGACAACTTATTCTGCCTGAGGCACTTAAATTGTTGCCTCTATATACACTTGGTACATTCTAAAATTCATATAACTACATATGTTAGTTTTGTCCTCCCTAGGATTCTTATTATTACTGGAGTAGGTACTTCATATGGTTGGAACCAACCATACTCCTGGTTTGACTTGATTTTGCTTACGGATTATGTATGCGATTACACAAGATTTTGATTGCAGAACTAATTGCTTCTATATGATATAATAATTCATAGAATGTAATTAGTTTAAGCTTCAATAATATGCGGCCATCCCGAAATTAAGTTCCAGTTTGACCACCCATGAAGTTTTATATGACAGTAAGATAATGAAAGTTCTAACTTTTCATCATTGTCCTTATAAATAGCCTGGACGATTGGTAATGTCAAATCACTATCTTTAAATTAGAGCGTCCTTTTGGAAATAAATTTCTGTTTTAGACAATAGATTCTTGTTTTGGGACATTAATCAAGTAAATAGAAGTGATAAATTCGGATAAAGTGAGTAATATCCTTTAAATGTCACAATGAGAATATGCAAAAGAATGATGAAATTCTTGCTTGTGGAGAACACGTGAAAATAATGGAGATAAAAGTAAATGCCACTTTAAGTAGTGATAGTGGCTCTTTGTGCATTTGCTATAATATTTGTATTTTGATTTCACAAAAAGAAATAAAGAAGATTCTATAGACTAGTTCCCAACAACTGTCTTAATACAGATGGTGAACGAGCATTGCTCTTTTCTGGTTGATGTGCTTAAATTTGTTGCGACTTGTATACTGCTGTAGCGCTTCTCCTTTTCTTTTCTCATGATATGCATCATTTTTAGTTTCTAACAGTTGCTTGCTGCTTTCTTTAAGCTTTAATGAAAAGCACTGGATTGCGCTCTGACGGAAGAATTGATGATAGGTCCTTTTGGATCAATCATGTTTCCCCTTTACCTACTCCGTTAATAATCCCGTTGGTGTACCCTAGGATGATAGCAATTCATGACCTTGATGAGAAGGTAGGGAGTTTTTGATATGTGGTGTTATCATTGGTTTTAACTTGTGCCCATTCTCTCATTCCCAAATATTGAATGTCAGGAGTTGGAGGATTCAACGATTCCTAGTCCTATTCCACTTTCCAGTGAGCACATTACAGATGAAGGGATATATCTTCTTGAGAATGGAGAAGATTGTTTGATTTGTGTTGGTAATTCCGTTCAGTCAAGTATATTGCAACAGTTGTTCGGCATTTCATCCGTTGAAGAAATTTCTAGTCAGGTATTCTTTCACAAGCCTGATGATTAGGTGTTCTTATTTTGAATGTAAATGGCATATAAACTCTTGTTTATCCCATTTGTAATCTGGGGTTGCACATATTTGGATTCCTATAACCAAGTTGTCTAGCTGTGGAGTTTCCACCTTCAACACTGGTGGTCAAAATGATATCATATATATCTACTTCCATGCATTAACTTGTGTGGAAGACATCTTGTTGGTGTTCCATTTCTTAAAACCACGGTAGCTATTTTCTGTTTTCTCTTGTTGGTTGCTTTTATATTTTGTTGCTCCCTACCACTGGTTATTTCAATGGTGAAAGGAATAATTTTCAAAACGTTGGTGTCATTTCTAGCATACATATGAATCAATTTGTTCAATTTGCACAGAAATTGGCACTTATGGCATTTTCCTTTTATCAGTTTATTCTGCAGCAATATGACAATTCATTGTCAAAGAAGCTGAACACCATCGTGAATGAAATAAGGCGCCAGAGATGTTCTTACCTACGGTACGAATATATCTTCATTATTAGCTTGTGGCTGTAAATATGACATTTTATTCTTTAACATGCTTAATTATTCTCAAACACTTTCTCACTTTCCATTTCTCTTATTCTGCAGCTTGAAATTCTGCAAAAAGGGAGATCCATCAGGTTAGTGTATGAGAAAATATTTTCCATCAGGAATTGCTGAACTTTTTCGCTTCCAGCTTCACCCCATCTAGCCCATGTTCTTCCTGCTTCAGATTGCCATTAGTCTTTTTCGTGCACTTTTCTCTTTCAAGAATAATTTTCTTTCTTCACAGGGATGACGTTTTTCTCTCACATGGTTGAAGACAAGACCCAAAGTGGGCTCTCTTACGTCGAGTACCTAGTCCACATCCATCGGCAGATTCAGAGTAAAATGGCTTGATGCTAGACATAAAAGTTCTATAGCCAACAGTTTTGATTACCCTAGAACAAGACCCCACCAGCTGAAGCTGTCAAAGGGTTTTTGTGGTTTTGAGGTGGGATTGGAGTGGGGGTGGGGGTGTTATAATTTTGTGAGGAAGAGAATTGATTGTTTTTATGGTTCTGTTATATAGAGGTAAAAGATAGAAATAAAACACTTAAAAGGGTTGCTTTAGTTTCAGATGTTCAATGTCCTTATTTATCATCTCTTGCTACATACATAAAATTTTGCAATGTAAAAGTTGAGATGTAAAAGCAAGTTTTGGCTCTGGATGGGTCCATATGTTGTAGTAAAATTTAGATTTGACTATTTGTTCCTTGAGGTCACATTTGTTGTAACCCACACTTTCACTTTGTTTACAGTGAAATCAGACAACTTCCAATCACTTCTTCTATTTGTTTTTTCCTTCATTAATTCATAATATACGCTTCCCAATTTATACAAATACACATACAATGCACACATATGTAATGCATATATTCAAATTTGTATGTAGACGAGCAAATAAACTACTCTCAACTATTTATTTTTGTACCATCTCTTTCAAGTTTATTCACTATTAATATGATTTTTATTCATGCATGCTTGAAACTATTTCATTTTATCAATTTTGATTAGTTTTTTCTTTTATCTTTATTCCATTTAATATAATTAAATGAATATAATGAAATTTTAAAAAAGTGTGTGCATCAATTACTAGCTATTAATAAAATAAGAGGGGAATTTTATGTTTTATTAAGTACTTTACTAATTACTTATTAAGGCTCAAGATTAGTTGATAAAATATGAATCGAGAATGCAATTAGATATTATCTCTTTCACAAATGAATATATCTTTAATTAACTAGTTCTATATAATATTTTTTTTACTAGCATATTTAGTATCAAGTCATTTTGAACAATAATGAATTAATGGTCATTTAATCATTTTATTTGCTTCTCTTTCATTAGATTAAACAAACATAAGAAAAAATAAAAATGAAATATATACATTGAATGTGTTCCCATAAAAAATAACATTAAAATTTTGCACACATCGATTATGTCAAACTATTAGTACGTGTAATGGGTAGACCTAAATTTGTATATTTCACAGTTAGTAATGTTTATGTGTGAAAATTATTAATTACTATTTTTTTCTCTTAAAACAATAATATTTTTTTTATTTTTCTCTTAATATTTATTTCCACTTAAAACAAATATATATATTGTGTTTTATCCTCTATTTTATTCTTCTTTTCCTGACCAACAGTCCCAAATATAGAAGTTTCCAAGAAGAAATCGCATTTGATGTACAACGTTTCTTACTGCAGTGGTAGGCTCTCTTTTTTCCTAATTAGGAGGCTTCCTTATTGGGTCTGGGCTTTACTGTGACATTGCTGTAGGCCCATAAAATACCCAAAAGCCCACAAATCTGCTCATTTCCTTTTATCTTCTTCCCCAATTCTTGGTCAGAAAAACACGCGCTTGTTTGGGCAGCACGCATGACCCACCGTATATATACATCTCCGCACAAGGGAAAAGGGGAAAAATCAAATCATTTCCACTAATTCATTGCACCAATAGCGAGAGAAGTTGCCGCACAAAGGCGGTGTCACTCTTTATTTGTTGTGGGAGAAGGGATTCGTTGGGTTTCCAGTTTTCTGTTGTTTCTTCTTCAGGTGAGTCCGATGTTTTCTTCTTTTTGTTGAATTCGGGATGTGCGTATTGGGTATGTGTGGTTGCGATTTAGTTTTCGATTAATGCGATGGTGTTTGTTCGTCGTGAATACTAATTTAGGGTTTGCGTGTCAATATTGTTTGCTGATAAGTTGCTTATTTTTAAGATGTGGATTTGTCGTTAGTTTTGGTTTGGAGGATTTATCTGATTGTTTTATCCTGTATCCGTTTTCAGTTGCTGGTGGATTTGGAGCTTGGCGTTCATTTATTTCGATCCTCTATTAATACGGATCGGGATTTCAATAGTTTGGGATCTTTTGATCAGAATATGAACTTTTCTGGACAAAACCAACGAAGGGAAAGTAACAATCGACGGCCTAGAAGCAACAATTCTTTGCGGAATAACCGGTGTGAGTGGGTTCCGCGAGGCTCTGCCCCTGCCCCTGCCCCTGCCCCTGCCGTTGCCGCGGTAGTTCCATCAGCTAGTGTTAATGGTTTGAGCCAGAATGAGAGTCAAAATGGTGGAGAGCCGGCCACTAGGCCGGCTCGGCCTGGTACTCCAAGTTCCAATAGGACCCATCACGGATCAAGAGGAAACCCAGGTCGTTATATTAGTCAGAGAGAGAAGGGGAAGGAGGAGAAGGGGAAGTATAATCATCAGAAGAATGCAGAGGTATTGAAGAGCATCAACATTCCTCAACTTGTGCAGGAAATCCAGGACAAACTCTTGAAGGGATCGGTTGAATGCATGATTTGTTATGACATGGTTAGAAGATCTGCACCCATTTGGTCTTGCTCCAGCTGTTATTCAATTTTTCACCTGACTTGTATAAAGAAATGGGCTAGAGCTCCCACTTCTACCGATTTGTTGGCTGAGAAGAATCAAGGTTGTAATTGGCGTTGCCCTGGATGTCAATCTGTGCAGCTGATGTCAGCCAAGGAGATTCGATATGTCTGCTTTTGTGGGAAGAGACCGGACCCTCCTTCAGATTTATATTTGACTCCACATTCTTGTGGAGAGCCATGTGGGAAACCATTGGAAAGGGAACTTCCTGGTAGTGGCATGGTTAAAGAGGATATGTGTCCTCATGTTTGTGTTTTACAATGCCATCCAGGCCCTTGCCCCCCCTGCAAGGCCTTTGCTCCTCCACGTAGATGCCCATGTGGAAAGGAAGTTATTACTACAAGATGCTCTGATCGGAAGTCTGTTCTGACTTGTGGGCGTAAGTGTGATAAGCTTCTTGGTTGTGGGCGTCATCATTGTGAAAGGATCTGCCATGTGGGCCCTTGTGATCCTTGCCAGGTTCTTCTTAATGCTTCTTGTTTTTGCAAGAAAAAGGTTGAGGTTGTACTGTGTGGAGATATGATTGTGAAGGGAGAAGTCAAGGGGGAAGATGGTGTGTTCTCATGCAGTTTGACTTGTGAGAAGAAACTTAACTGTGGTAATCATGTTTGTCATGAAACTTGCCATCCAGGCCCATGTGGAGAGTGTGAGTTGTTGCCAAGCAAGATCAAGACATGCTGCTGTGGTAAGACAAGCTTAAATGAGGATAGACGGAGTTGTTTGGATCCTATCCCAACTTGTTCGCAGATCTGTGGCAAGATCCTCCCATGTGGGTTGCATCGCTGTCAAGATACATGCCATTCTGGGGTTTGTCCGCCATGCCATGTGCTTGTCAACCAAAAGTGTCGTTGTGGATCAACATCTCGGACTGCAGAGTGCTATAAAACTGTTACAGAGAATGAGAAATTTACTTGCGACAAACCTTGTGGCCGGAAGAAAAGCTGCGGAAGGCACAGGTGCAGTGAGCGGTGCTGCCCTCTCTCTAATTCCTCAACTGCTTCCCTGGTTGATTGGGATCCACATCTCTGCTCAATGCCATGTGAGAAGAAGCTAAGGTGTGGACAGCATTCCTGTATATCACTCTGTCACAGTGGTCATTGTCCTCCATGCCTGGAGACAATTTTTACTGATTTGACTTGTGCTTGCGGTAGAACTTCCATTCCTCCTCCGCTGCCCTGTGGTACACCTCCACCTTCATGTCAGTATCCTTGCTCGGTAAGTCAGCCATGCGGTCATCTGTCTTCACATAGCTGTCATTTTGGAGATTGTCCACCATGCTCAGTTCCTGTTGCGAAAGAGTGCGTCGGTGGACATGTAGTCCTCCGGAACATACCTTGTGGATCGAAGGATATTAGATGTAATAAATTATGTGGAAAGACAAGGCAGTGTGGTCTACATGCATGCTCTAGAACTTGTCATCCACCACCATGTGATTCTTCTGCTACATCAAGTACCAGTGCGAAGGCATCTTGCAGGCAGACATGTGGTGCTCCAAGAAGAGATTGCAGGCATACGTGTACTGCCCTTTGTCACCCTTCCACGTCATGCCCCGATGTAAGATGTGAGTTCCCTGTCACGATCACTTGTTCTTGTGGCCGAGTAACTGCAACTGTTCCTTGTGATGCTGGGGGTAGCAGTGGTGGATATACTGTTGATACCGTTCTTGAAGCTTCTATAACCCAAAAGTTACCAGTATCTCTACAACCTGCTGAAGGAAACGGCCAGAGAGTTCCGCTTGGTCAGAGAAAGCTCATGTGTGATGATGAATGTGCAAAAATGGAGCGGAAGAAAGTTCTTGCTGATGCTTTTGGCATTAATCCCCCAAACTTGGATGCACTTCACTTTGGTGAGAATGCATCAGTGTCTGAAGTGCTTTCAGATCTTCTCAGGCGTGACCCAAAGTGGGTGTTGTCTGTGGAAGAGAGATGCAAATATCTGGTCCTTGGCAGGGGCAGAGGGGGGATAAATGCACTTAAAGTTCATGTATTCTGTGCAATGGCAAAAGACAAGAGAGATGCAGTGCGGCTGATAGCAGAAAGGTGGAAGCTTTCTGTGAATGCAGCTGGCTGGGAGCCGAAGAGATTCGTTGTTGTTCATGTTACTCCCAAGTCCAAAGCCCCAGCTCGTATGCTTGGTGTTAAATCTTGCAATCCTGGTAACATGTTACAGCCACCAGTATTTGATCCCCTGGTGGACATGGATCCCCGTCTTGTTGTTGCTTTATTTGATTTACCTAGGGATGCAGATGTTAGTGCATTGGTTCTGAGGTTTGGTGGGGAATGTGAATTAGTCTGGTTGAATGACAAGAATGCATTAGCTGTCTTCAGTGATCCAGCACGAGCCGCAACTGCTATGAGGAGATTGGATCAGGGGTCTGTGTATTATGGTGCTGTCTCCGTTCCTCAAAATGGTGGTGCTTCGGCTATGGCTTCAGGTGCTGGTGCATGGGGATCTGCTGCAGTGTCAAAAGACGTAGCTACAGCAGCGGCACTCAAGGGTAACCCTTGGAAGAAGGTGGTACTTCAGGACTCTGGTTGGAATGAGAGTTCGTGGGGTGCTGAGGAATGGTCACCTAATGCTGCTGATACCAAGTCACGTGCTAGGACAGAAGAGGAAGATCCAATTGCAGCATCAAGAAACAGGTGGAGCGTGCTGCAACCAGGAGGCACCTCCGGATCATCTGATGTTTCTGTTAAAATCGAGAATCTTCAGAAACAGCCAGAAAATCCTTCAACGTCGGGTTCCAAGGTAGATGAATCCAATCTGAATTTGCCAGTGCAGAGGGAAGGTGTGGAGGACGACGTGTCTGGTGATGTAGTGGATGATTGGGAGAATGCCTATGATTAGGAAGTCATAAAAAGTCTATCTCAAGGCGCTGATGCAGGAGCGGACATGCATTTTAGTTGCTCCTCTGGTGCACATTTTTTCCCCCTTAAATCCTTACGGTTGATTACGTTCTCTTTAGTTTCCTTTTACCCCCCCTTCTTCCTGCAGGAAGTTTTGCCTATATTCTCTGGAAAATACGAGTAAAAGTAAATGTAAAATTAGTTTCCTATATTCCATCTTCTACTTGATAACAAGACCATGCTTTTCCATTTCTCTGGAAAATACTTTGTTACTGCAATATAAAATTCAAATCTTCTTGGTTTGTTTGCTTCTTTTTGTTTATGGGTTGCATAAATATGTCGCTAGTAAAACTACCTTCCATATGTTTGGATTTGTATTTTAAGTGTTTTGTTTTGTGTTTTGAGGATAGAGAGAGAAAAATAAAGATAAGTATGTGTTGAAACTAGATGGTATGTTTGTATTTGTTTGGGGTAATTTAAAATATTTTAAAGTAAGTGGGTGTGGGTTTGATATTGAAATTTGGGAGACAAAAATCATTATTCATTGTCAAATCATATATTTTTCATATATATTTTTATATATAAATATTTTATGTTTAATGTTGTATTTTAAGGAGACAAAAATTATTGTTTATTACAAATCATGTCTGTTTTATATTATATATATAAATATATATATATATAGACATATTATATAGAAAGTTGAAAAATAAAAAAGCACAAAGAAGGTGTAAAAATACAAAAATAAATATTAAGTGTGGTTTATCTTGAGTTTGAGGTATTAACATGTCACTGAATGATTCTTCCTCGTATCTTTCCAATTCTTCCCAACTTTAAAGCTCCATTTGTAGAAAATTAAAAGGATAAATATAGAAGAATTTTTCTCTCATGTTTTTTTTTTTTTTTTTTCTGTTTTTGTTGGTAAAGAGAATTTTGTTAACATCAAAGTACCAATAACTAGTGCAAACACATGGTCCTTAAATAGGAAGAGTATGGTTCTCTCATGTTTTTTTTTTTTTTTTTTTCTGTTTTTGTTGGTAAAGAGAATTTTGTTAACATCAAAGTACCAATAACTAGTGCAAACACATGGTCCTTAAATAGGAAGAGTTTTGCATGTAAACAGAATGGAACTTTGCATCATTGGTGGGTTAATTACACTTAGATTCTATTTGAACTTAGATTTTATTTGAAAATATTAAAGTACACTTTTTTTCAAATAAGTTTAGAAATTACACTTATACCTTTCAAACAATTCTTGATTTATACATGATTCCCTTCTATTGAGACAAAAATCCTGAAGTAAGCAAAAAAAAAAAAACATAACTTTTTAATTTTTTCTTCATTTAAATATTTTTGTATTTATAAAGGGGTAAATGTAATATATATCTATGGAGTGAGGTTAAAAATATTATATTTTTTCAAAATTATTACATGAAGATATTAAATGAGGATTTATGCATTTTTTTTCTTTAGCTAAAGTCTGTATTTTTCGTTTAAATTCTAGCAAAAGGAAGTCAGGTGTAACAGTGATTTTTCGGAGGAATGTAAATATAATTTCACAAGTCTTTTATGAAAAAGTGTAATTTCACATTTTTAAAAAGAGTCCAACTATAATTAACTCTTAAGTGCTGCAATTGACTTGATTTGTTGCTACATAATTTCATTCTCAAGTTGCACTAAGCTATCAATTATTCCCCTCTATACAAACAAAACATTCTTTACGGTCCATATTAGAATATTTAGCTGAAAATAATATTAAGTAGCAAATTCCCATGCACTGAACAAAGGAAATACTATGAATGACATCTCCAAGTTTTAGAAAAAGTGCGATGCAGGAGACATTGATGAACTTATTTCTTAAGCATTTATAGGGAGTTACGTTGCTCTTTCTTTCTTCAAGAAAATTTTTTTTCGTCTATTGATATTTTTATTACGGCATAAACTGCACTTTACTAAACAACCTTCTAAAACAAAATTTAAATGGAGGGTTAATTGCATTTAAATTTTCTCTAAATTTTTCTCTTTACAAGTATAAAAATATACATAGAAATATTAAATGAGACACAAAATTAAAAATTTATTTAATTTCTTGCGAACGTCAGCATTTTTCATCTAAATCCTAACAAAAGGGGGATAGATATAAACAAAGAATTTCTAAAAGGATTGTAAATTCAATTTCAGATGAAGTTTAAATGTAATTAACCCTAAAATAAATTGTTGTTTTACCATCTATTCTTATGCAAAACATTTATCATGCACTAGCACATCCCTAATTTATTTTCTCAGTATTTTTCTTACTCAATCAAATAAATTTGAAATTTCTTTGTATTTTTCTTAAACACTATATCTATATCTATGCTATATATTAAAGGTTTGAGCGTTAGAGAAAGTACGTACTTTATTTGGTAGACAAAACATGAATGAACTAATATGCCCTTACATATACTTATTCTTTCTATAAATCAAATAACCATCTCTATAGTTTGTTCATTGTAACAATATTATTTTTATTCATGTACGTTTAAAATCAACTTTATTTATCAGATTTGATCCATTATTTTTTCTAGCACTTCATTAAATAATTATGCTAATATTATAAAAAATCAATTTATACTACGTACATCCAACATACTTCAATCGCTAATATATAATAAGTTATAACAGGAAATATGAGAAGAGGGGTACTGGCAGTTCAAATTTAATTTGACTAAACTTAATTAGGTGCTTCAATCTGCTTGTTAATGTGCATATTGGCGTCTGATCTGCCCCATATTGAGGGCCACCTTTCTGCACCTCCTACACAACAAAATATACAAATTATTAATTTAAGCATTCACAATATGCTATTTTTCAGAATATTAATCACATTTTCAAGAATATTTTTAACTTGAAGAATGAGCAATCAACTAATGTTTAATTGAGCATATATTGCCTAAAACTTCAAAAACTTAATTTAGGGAATTGGATTAAAAATCAAAATTCTGGAGTCCTTTTTTTCGTGGATCTAAATTAAAATGAAATAATTAATATTCTCATCTCAAAGAAAAAATATGTGAAAAATGAATTAGTTTTGTACCGGAGGAATTAATTAATAGGTGAGGAGGGTGGATTAATGTCCAGAAGTAGTAGCTCCTCAAGTTGAGAATACATGTAATTTATGAAAGCCATAGATTCTTGCTGGGGTTCTTCCATCACTTCCTTCACCTTCTTTAGGGTCATACAGTATGCTTCCTGCACCACACCATAATCACTAATTTCCCCCTCCCCCCAAATAAAATATATATTGTAAGCATAAATTAAGACTAAAAGTAGAAAATATATATATATATATATATATGTATGTGTACTCTTACCATAAACTGGTCCAGCTCCGACTGATGGTCGGATGTGCGCAAGTTTGGATGGTTGGGATTGAATGTCGTTCGGTCGCCTACATTGTGATCAACCTTCTCCACCACGTTGCCTAAACAAAGCTGCACGAGCAGAGTTGTTCCTTTGCTTATCATATGATCAATCTTATAGAATATGTTTATGTCGATTGTTACCCCTTTCTTGGAGTGGTAATGAAAGTTGGATGCTTTCTTAGTATATTAATATATTAATTGAATCGATGTAATATGTAATGCTTAAAAAATAAAAAATAAACATCGAAACCCTAGATATGTATTGGTGGTTAAATTACAAGAATGGACTTCTCCGATCCATGGAAAATAATAATTGATCTCTAGAAGTTGTTTCCAGTTACTGAATCAGATATACTGAGAATCGTTGGATTATGTCTTGACTAATCACAAGAATGTAATAATCCCATGTAATGAAAACATGATCAATATTCACACATAGAAAAATGGAAGCCCAAAAACATGAAGATCTGAAAAAATACTCCAAGATTGTGTGTAGAAAGAGAGGGGGGTGGGGGTGGGGTGGAGAAAGAAAGAACACAGACAAACAGACCTTCAAGCAGTCCAAGTGAGATTGAAGCAAGAGAGCATACAAAGAATGGGAAGCAATTTCCCTCTTAAGAAGATTGAAACCCTCTTCTTCAAAATTATCACACTCATCATCATCTCCATTTATAGTAATATTGTTGCTTGAACTCTCCTGCACTACCTTTTCTTCTTTTCTTTCCATTTATGTGATTCTTCCCAATTCCCAACTAAAACTACTATTCAAAATTCTTACGGGGAGAGAGGATTAAATTTTTATATATGTAGAGAGAGAAAGAGGGGAGTGATTGACAGATGCATGCAATGAGTTATTATATCAGTCAGGGGAGAGTGAGTGAGTGGAGTTTGAGTGGGGTTTTTGCCTCACCATTTTTGAGAGTGTTGAAAGGAACATTTCAGAATTCCACAGGTTTCTTGGAGACTCCCACCCCCACCCCTTACACAAACACACATGCTCATATAATATAGTACAGTACTTCAAATCCACTCTCAATCACTTGTTTTAACTGTTCCCATTTGGACACTTTTTCTCTTGTCTTTTCTGACTACCACGTACCTTCTTTTTCAAATTCCTTACTGTTCAAATTCCTTAATCCACCGCCAAAACACAATGCAAGTTGTAATCAAGGAACAAGTTAATTACCTTGGTAGTAGAGTGTGGAATTCTTGTAGGTGTGCCATATCTCCAGATACTTATCGCATGTAATGTTTGTCAAACATTTCCTGGAAGAGGTGTTGGTGTTGTAAAGCACATGTAGGCCTCTTAGGTCTGCCTGTAGGTGGTCTGGATATGTAATTTTATTTATGAGGGCAAATGAGTAATATTAGGTTGTAATTCGAGGGTATTTTCGGTAATTAGTAGGATTTTAATTTTTTCATTCATCTGACATTAAATTATTCTAATAAAAATGACAAATAATTGTCAAATGGTGTATAGATTATTCACCAAGAATACCTCAAACACATAAAATACATACATTAAGAGAGGGTGTTTGGCTAAGCTTTTTTAAAATATTTTATACATCTCATAAAATGTTTTAGAAACTTATAAGATGTTGGATCTTATTTTAAAAATAAACTTTCAAATATAAGATATTAAATCTTATAAGATGTCAAAACATCTTATATCAAGACTTTTAAGATGTTAGGGTGTTTTGGCATAATAAGGTTTTTAATTGATAAAATGACTAAAATGGACCTAATACCATTATAAACAAATAAGTTGTTATTTCTTGACATATTTTGTTTTAAATATTTTTAAAACGCTTTTATAAATAGTACAGATTAGTTAATCTCAAATAAAAATTTAATAGATAATCTTTTTAAAATAACAAAAAAAAAGACAAATTATTACCTAAACTTTTGAATAAAAATAATATATATATATATATATATATATTCATACCAGTCGAATAAGATATATGGGTATGGCCGTGTGGGTGTGGGTGTGGGTTTGAGAGAGAGTGTAAGTGTATGAATAAGTTATTTTTATCTTATGACATATTAATTTTATATAAATTATAAGATCTTATAAAAAAAAGTTAGAAAAATTAACTTTTTATTAAAGAGCTTATAGGATCCAACTCATCTTATTTTGAGATCTTATAAAGCTCCTTAAAAGAAAATTAGCCAAATAAATATTTAGAGGTTACAAGCTTTCAAACATCTTATAAGATGTTTCGAAGAGCTTATAAGCTTAGCCAAATATCCTATAAATGTTTCCCTAATTGATTTGAGTTCTACCGAACGTATTCTTTCAGTCACTGCACTGATGCATATCAACAAGTTTCTTCAGGCGCCTCCAAACAAATCGAATCAACAAGTCTACACCAACATACATATATATATATATATGAACAAGTTTTTTATTTCAATATTTATTTTCAAGCATCATAGGGATATTGTTTCTGAAGCAAGAACGAAGAACAAATTCTAACAGCTTCATCAAAAGGTCAAATTATTAATTCTCTGTACATGTTGATACATAGAAGAAATGCATTTTACAGGCGGAACGAAAAAAAAAGAGGGGGGGTGGGGGGGCAGATGTGCGTGCATGCAGACACACACACACACACACACTAGGAGTACAGCTGCCGAAGCTATTTATTTTTGTGAAAGTACAATGGTGAGGATAGAACTGTATTTACCGAATCAATTCGAAACCATGCTCTCTGTTTCTTTGACGAAGCCGTCTCCAGTCCAGTCTTTGTCAGATTGCAAACCTTTCTTAATGGCCTTTCTCTCGCGAATGGCTTCCTGTTGCCTTCTCACCAAATCCATATGAGTGGTGAAATAATCGAGTGAAATTCTGCTCATCGGACAAAATGGTTAGTAAAAAAAATTTCAAGTTACAACTGAACATTACAAGTGGTTTGTTCAACTTAGAAGGTATGAAGAGAGTTTAAGTGCGTACCCCCTGAAATCTTCTACGGATGAAAAATTGTGCTTTCTCATGAAATCCTTCAGCTCGGAGCAAAGCTGCTTTACAAGACCGTATCCATGCATCATAACACCAGTGCAGACCTGGAATCAGAAGCCTTTTAGATAATTACTTAATTAAATGGCAGCATCTGCACATACAACAATTGGATAAGGGAAGCAGTTGCAGATGTAGCGTAAAGGTTTTTATTTTTCCAGTTTAAATTCTTTGTCATAAGTAGGTGGTTTCTTTTCGTACATTTTCATGTTGAATATTTATAAAATGTCGAAATTTCTCAGACTCCAGAAAGTCCAGAAGAAAGGGTCTTTATTTCTTTTTAGTTTCATGAAACAATCCACTAATTTCAATAGCAGTGGAGAATAAAAAATAAGTGAGAAATAATGATACTCTTCTCCAACCTGAACAGTGTTTGCTCCTAGAAGTATGAACTCTGCTGCATCACCACCTGTCTCAACACCTCCAATAGCAGAAAGTGAATAGTCTTCGTCTCCAAATTCGTTCTTCATCATCCGTGCAATGCTCATCACTTTTGCAAGTGCGATAGGATGGACTGCCTTTGACGAATAACCACCAGGCGTCGAGTATCTAATTTGACACATAAACATCACATTTTAGAAACATGAAGTTGATTTCTGAACTATTTTCATCGTTTCCGGGTGAGGAAGGTCGAAGTTGAAATGAAAAAAGGTAATATTATGAGTACCCCTCTACACAAGGCTCTGGTCTCAACGTGTCGAGATTGATTCCCATGACACTCATGATTGTATTTATTGCAGAGACCCCTTCACATCCTGTTTGCAGAGAAACTCTAGCTGGCTATACAAAACAAAGAATTAAATTTTTAGAAAATTTGCGGCAGGAAGCAGAAAGTGAATAATCTTAATTTGCTCCACTAACGATCAAATAATGATAGTTAACGGAGCATAAAACTGATATGTTTTGCGTCGCAGTGGCGAAATGGAAAAGAACAACATGAAAACCTGTGTAATGTCAGTGATGTTCGGAGTCATCTTAGCCCAAACGGGAACAGTTGCTTTTGCATTAATCCATCCACAAACTTCCTCCAACAATGCACAATCTTGGCCAACTGCAGCACCCATCTTACGTTCTGGCATACCGTGGGGACATGAAAAATTGATTTCAATAGCATCCTGTACAAGCATCAAGAGTTAGACCACAAAGTGACAAAAGCTCTCAGAAAGACTATTTTGCATTACAGTGAATTCCACATGTTTGAAGATCTGAATAAACTAATGCACTACGACTATATTTACTAATTACATACAATTCCAGTTTGCTCAACTCGATCGATGAGTTCCTCCCATGCAGCTTTGTTGTATTCTTCCATGATCGAAGCAATAAGTATCCTGTCTGGATACTCTTCTTTCAACTGTTTAAATTCTTTCAGCATTGTTTCCAGAGGCCGATCACTAATCAGTTCAATATTTTCCCACCCTATAATCTGTCCTCTGGCTGAGCCATTAGCTCCTGCCCGTAATCTGGCATATCGGGGGGTTACATTTACAACTTTTGCAGCATCCAGAGATACCTACACATGATGTTTAAGATCAAGAGTTTTCACTTTGAATTGAAAGTGCAGAGAACAAGTAGAAACAAGAAGAACCAAGATTTGAGTTTTCCAACAATTCAACATGACTTGATCTGCTTCGACATAATTTACATCAAAACAAGGTAGTGAGAAACATTGGATCATTACCTTCACGAAAACTAGCAAAGTTATCTGATCACTTAAAAAAAACATTAGACTTTCGACATTTTATCCTTTTATTTATATAGAATAATATTTCTTACCACCAATATAGAAAAACCACAATCATGCACCATTTATGCATTTCTATCATCACTTTATGTCCTTTTGTATTGTAAACTACTCAGAATTACCGTACCCCAGATCCATTTACTCAGTGCAGTAATTAAGCACACAACAGAGTCTCCAAGTTGACTTTCATATGCTCTGCAACCTATGAAATGAAACTATTCTTTACCTCATCACACCATTCAAACAATTTCTTTCGTTGATCAATTGAAGGCCTGAAACACACAACTATAATCTACATTAATGGGAAAAATATTGTATTTACAACGGTATTTTTACCGATTAGTCAAAGTTCAGATGGTCTAAGTGCATATCTCTGTCTATCCTAAGCAATCAACTACATAAAGAGTCCTTCTTAGGCTCTTAGCTAATCAGCAATCCATATCAATCAGCCAAAAACATCACGATCTTTGATCTTAACTAACTAAATTCAGTCTTCAACCCTCTTCGTTTTCATAATCAACTTCCACAACTAATTCCCACGCCCAAGTGCGTGAAAAACGAACAGAGAAAACATTGGCGCGAATAATTCAAGAACTGATAAAATTCGCAGTAGTAAGTGATAAAAAGTCCAACAGAAATAGATTAATCAACCCATATAAGCATTTCCAACTACAAATCAAAATAAATATGAACCATAATTACGGGGAAGAAGTCTTACCGTTTTGGCGATGACGGCCCCCCAACCTTCATCAAAGGCCCGTTTCATGACGGTGTAGTTGGTCCCTGGCGGGCCTGACCCAATGACAAACGGGTTCGGCATCTTCAACCCGTTAACGGTCACACTGAGATCAGGCTCCGCATCAGCCTGAGCAAACACTCTGAACCCGA
>NC_026145.1:13266520-13276945 GCF_000512975.1 Sesamum indicum | reverse complement strand
CGGCGTGGCTGAGCCACCGGAAACTCGACCACGGAGGTGTTGATCCGACCAATCAATCCCACAGACGCCATTAAAACAGCCTTTCTTGGTGGGTTTTTGCAATTCTGGGAGCTGGCAGATGGGGTTGAAAATGAATATCTTGGAATCAGAGTTTAGTGTTTTTCTAAGTATGAAAGCGTTGGGCTAGAAAGAGACGCAATGTCCAGAGTAGAAGAGTTAGCGGGTTTCGATTATAATAATGTGGAAATCGACTGTAGATAGAAGAAAATGTGCAAGAGATTGGGATTGATGATGGGGCAAAAAAATTTTATAAGCACTTGCTAACGTAGAAAAGGATGAGCCATGTGGTTGGTTGCCTCCTTTGTTCTCTCCTCTTTTCGCAAAACCGATTACTAGTAGTATTATTTTATACAATTGAGGCGTATTTGTTCCTCTTTAATCAGGATAATTACACGTAATTTTTTTATCATATGAAAAATTATATCTAATAGTTCTAAAGTTTGTTTCTGTTTAATAAATAAGTTAGTCAAAATTTATAAAAATTTATTGACATTAATGAAAAAATTGAATGAAAATTTATATTTATCATCGATTGACTTATTACTAATTTATTGCAAGTCAAATAATCTTTTGGACTAAATTGCTCTTATAACGGTGAAAAATTCACCTCCTCACATGCATTAACGCATGAAAACCTGTGAGGATAATTTGGTCATAAAAAATTTATTTAACTTGCAATAAGTTAGTAATAAGTTAATCGAGTGTAATACAATTTTTTTTTAATTTTTTGTTAATATCAACAATTCCAGTGAATTTTAACTAAATGGAAGACTTATTTGTTAGACGAAAGCAAACATCAAGGGTGCTAGATGTAATTTTTCAAACTATATGGGGTCTAACTATAATTACATCAAACTTTAGGAAAGAGTTGTGTGATTATCCCTTTTTAATTTGAAACGTCCGCTATTATTAATTAAAGTAACTCGATTATAATTATTCATATCAAATATCGATATTTAACAAAAATAATTACAACAAAATAAATGAAACCCAACAAAGATACAACAAAATAAATGAAATTTATGAACACTTTATCTTTGATTATGTGGGACATATGCTTGCTCCATTCAAGTAATTGATTGAGTTTACTCCAATTAGTTTTGGGTTATAATTATATAGTTGGGCTAATCTATTCCAATTATTTATAAAAAAAAAAAGAAAAAACAATCTGGTAAATTAATACAAGACTTTCTCAATATTTCGCCTTCAACAAGTTTTAGTCTTAATAATGTTTGTACTTGTCATAAGGCGGACCATTTGACCAATTTTATAAGAAAACATGCGCAAATACAAGTAAAAAACTGATTTTTCCACGACTCACTTACGTATCAAATAATTATTCTTTTTCTTTTTTTGAGAAAAACATCCGTATTTATTTGCCGTGTTAACATAGTAACAAGTGAAAGTGGAGGCAGAGAACAAAACATATCTACCAAAGAAAGAACAACTTAATTCTGTATCCAACAAAACATTGCTAATTCCAAGTCTCACCATACTCCCCACACCACTCCCGCAAATGAACATCATACAAGACAGAACCTCCCTCCACCTTCACCCAAGGTTTGACACTGTCCCACACCGACCCCTCCACATAAATATTTTTATTTTTGGCGCAAGATCTAATCTCCACATACTTTTGAGGGCTAGACGGAGTAGCCTCATTAGCAATTTTGCAGGCTAACGTTTACCTAAAGTATATTTCAATTTGAAGGAAGGATTTCAAATGATTTCATTTTAAAAGAATTTAAAATCCATTCACATTCATTAAAACATAATTTAAAATTGAAATGAAATGATTTAAAATTCTTTAAATTCTTTCAAATTACTCATTCCAAATGCAACTTAAAAGAACAAACTCTATCAATAGTATCTTAACTTAGTAGTTAAGGTTAAAATTAAGACTCCATTGATAAATTTAAGGTTTCACCGAATGTATAAGTACTTGTTTCACTTTATATACGATAATTAAAATATAAATGATTCCAAACATTTGTTTGGAATATAATTAACTATCCAAACTTTTCTTTTACCAAAGTAGAACTAAGAAAAACGAGTATAATGAGGCACGGCTTGTGACATGAATCTTGTCTCATCTCATTTTGCTCGTAAAATTTTTTTTCATCCAAATATATGTTTGTTTATGGGAAATTTGTGAAAGCATATCTCGAACACATTTAACTACTTTACAAAAAACGATAAATAACATTGACGATAATTATTAATTATATATTTTTTTATCCAAGACATTTTACACATCACATCAACTATTATCATTATATTTTATTTTATACTCAATCACATTAAAAATAATTATCGTAATCAAATTCATTCCATCTCATTTTTTGCCACTGAGATGAGATCAGAATCAATATTTCTACTTAATTTTCTTTTTAAAAAAGAAAGAACAATAATATATTAGACCAAATTATTATTAGGTATAGGAATTGACATGTGGATGCATGTTGAACAAGTAGTAAAAGAAGTGGATAAGGATAAATGTAGATTAAAACCATTATAAAAGTTTCAGTGAGAAGTACTCCCTATTAATTTTAGGACAACGATTGATGCCTTTCTGTTTTTTTTTTTAAGAATAGGACAACGGTTGATGTTGGTATCTAAACAAGTTATAGGGATGATTTCAATTACAATTATCATGATAATTTATGAGTAATTATTTGAGCAAAATATTTACAACAGGAAAAAGAGAATATACACAAGAAACATTGAAAGATTCTCTCTGTTTTCAGTTGTTGATTCCCCCAAAATCACTGAATTCAAAATTCCGGCAACTTCACACCGATTTCAAGTCCTCAACATTGCTGAAGAAAGGGTGCGACAGAAGCTGCGTGGCACTCCACCTTTTGCTCCAATCTTTCTGCAAACAGCACTCAATAAAACTCCTAAAATTTTCCGATGCACTCTCCGGCAGGGTGGGGGGCTCGCCGAAGCATATGGCGCACATTAGCGTCGACCAGTCCGGCCGCTCTCCTGGCGGCAGATAGGGAAAATGGCCCAAGTACAGTTCCAACACAGCCAATCCTAAGCTCCAGATATCTCCGGCGTAGCCGTCGTAGTTCGCCCCGTATGTATCCTGATCGAACCGCTCCGGGCTCATGTACGCGCACGTTCCGACGTATGAATTGCACGGATCTAGGGTTCTTTGCATGATTTTACTCACTCCGAAATCGGAGATTTTAACTTGCATATTTTGATCGACGAGTATGTTTGAGGGCTTCAGATCGCGGTGAATTATCTTGTGGGAGTGGAGGTACTGGAGCCCGCTCAGTACCTGGAGGCAGATTTTGGCGAGGAGGCGTTCGGTGAAAACGACGCCGTCCCTGAGTAACGTCTCGAGGGTGCCCATGTCCATGTACTCCATGCAGATGGCGATGTCTCCGCCGGGAATGTCGAAGACGCCGTGGCACTTGATGACGTGGGGGGAGTCGGTAAGGCGGAGGATGGAGACTTCGCGGAGGACCTGGCGGCGGACGGCGGGATCACTGTCTCCGTGGATTACTTTTAGGGCGTAGATTGCGGAGGTGTGCTTGTGGCGGACTTTGTAGACTGTCCCGCCGTTCCCGTGGCCGAGTACATGGATTTTCTCGAGGTCTGCGGAGGAAATGGCTGTGGTGGCAGCGGCTGAGGTGTTAGTTGTGGTGGTGGAGGAAGGGAGGGGGAGAGGGAAGCGGGGGCGGTGCTCGGAAGCCTCCGGTAGAGGCAGACGGAGGTTGAGATGGCGGCGGTCACGGACAATGGCCATTAGATAACTTGCGCGGGGAGTGAGGTGGCAACGGGATAAGAGATGAGTGATGCGCGCGTGTATATATATGTAAAAAGTACGTAGGTGAGAGTGGTGTGCTGAGTGGGAGTAATAGCAGCCTATGGGTTATGTTAATAACTTTTAACTTTTAAATATCACAAATTCAAATTTTATTGAAGTATGAATTTATTTTATTATATGAATGAATTATGAATTGATAATAACGAATTTATTATGTTTGAATTCGTGGAGCTAAAATTCAATTTCTCGTATATTAATGGGGTTTTTGTATAGTTGAAAAATTAATCAAATTTACATAACAATTTACAGTTTATTGTTTTATTTATTATGAAATTATTAATGTAATTACTACAATTTTAGATAAACAAACCTATACTTGAGTTGATTTATTTGAATTTGTAAAGAAAATTAAAAAAAATAAACAAATAACGTCATATCAAAAAATTTAAATTTAGAGTCAAAGATGAAATATTTTAAATTTAAAATTATCTAAATAAATTCAAATAATTTATAATTAAAATTTTGAAAGACAAATACGGAGGTTGAGGTGGTGGGTCAGGTAGGATGGCCGTGAGATAACTTGGGAGTGAGTTGGGAGGCGGATAAGATATGATATGCGTGATGAGTGATGCGCGTCTACGTGTGGGTGTGGTGGTGCGGTGAGTGGGAGTAAATTAATAGCCTACGCCTACGGTTTAAATTAATAAATTTCTTTTAATTAATCATAATTTCAATTCACAATTTATTAATTCACAAGCGTGTTTTATTAGCAGTTTGATTAAAAAAAATATATTTTTTAAATAATAATTATAAGACTACATCAACATTTCAAGAAACTAAACAATAATACACCAATCCAATCAATACATCAGTATAATTAAAAATGACAAAAAAATTACAATACTCACCAAAAATAAAAAAAAATATACATACATTCAGCAAAATTTGAACATATTAATAAAATTTCATTTTAACCACTAAACCAAAACACGGAATATTGGTGAAGAGAAGATTCTTGTGTTCCTGCCGCCTAATAAACTCCAACTAGAGTGATGCACAAGTTTAAACTACTAGTACCTCCACCTCCTATTAATAACTAGTTTACTAGGTGTATTTTGTTGTTGTAGGCAACAAATCGTACCGACAGGGGGCCTGCCTGTCTTTTAATTTGTGGGGTTGGGTCATAAACCCGGACGCCCCTCTACTCATCATCTCACTTTGGATGCTAGCTGTTTTATATAAGTTTTATTATTAATATCAATTTAATATCTTATTTTTGCAAACGGATCTTGAATTTTACTTCTAATATAATAAATTATGAAATCACGAGTTGTGTTATAATCACTCAAGTATCACTTGAGTCATTTTTAAATTTAAAAAGTGATTTTGAAGGGGTCGGTCAGACTCATCCTTTGTTGTATTATTGAACGAGTATAATGCAATAGTACCCTCATACGACATTGAAAATGAGCAAATTATTCCCTTATAAAAAATAAATAACAATTTAGCCACTAGCTACAACAACAGTTTAACATCTATCAAATTAAATAAATGATATGATTTTATGTGAGGTGACAGGGTTTGCATCATAATAAATTCATGGGGACAAGGCAATGGGAGTGCATCAATAATTACAAAAACAAGCAGAAATGGTGGAATATGTACTACGGCGCCTCTTGGTTTTAGTTTCCATCCTTCAATACAAATGATGTGTCTTCGATTTTGTTTAGATCTTCGTGTGAAAGAAAAATACATTTGATTAATAATATATAAATTTAAAATTACACTTACACTCTCTTTGAAAATTATCCGTTTACACCTGACCTCCTTTCATTAGGATTTGAACGAAAAATATTAACATTAGCAAAAACAAAGTTACATAAAATTTTAATTTGCCTCTTATTTAATATTTCTATGTATATTTTTGTACTTATAAAAGTGATAAGTACAATATATAGTTATATGGAGTGAGGTTAATATCATTATATATCTATTCTTATAAATATAAAATTATTACATGAGAATATTAAATGAGGGAAAAAAATAAAAATTTTATATAATTTTCTTTTAACATCAGCATTTTTTGTTCTAATCTTAACAAAAATTCGTCAGGTATAAACAATGAATTTTTGGAAGGAATGTAAGTATAATTTTAAATTATTTTTTAGAGAAGTATGGTTTTGTATTTTAAATGGGTCTAAGTGTAATTAATTCCATAATATATGATAAAATTTTACGCAAAAAACATCTAACACCGCTGAGAACATGGACATTACACTCTATATCCTCTAACGAGATGTGTCTATAATTTCATAAAAGACATAAAGTGTTTAGATAATTAATCTTAATCTAAAAAATATCGATGTAATTTACTTTATTTTCAAGAACTGAGCTTTACACTCGGTTCGTTTTGAGAGGTAAATAAAAATTAAAATATACAATATAATATATCAATATACCATTGGGCCTATAAAGTAGTACATTTTCCCAGTTCTTGGCCCAAACTCCAAACTTTGTGAAATATTTTCTTATAAGATTTTTGTTGTAGACCAAAGCAAATCTATTTTTTGGTTGGTCATTTTTACATGTGAACAATATATCAATATTTGAGTCGCGAAATCGAGATCTTTCGACTATAAGATCATGAGTTTGAATAATACATGTTTCGTCGTTGTCTGTGACTCTATTTCTATTTATTTAAATTATAACTATTAGTTAAATATATATTTTTATTAGGTGCCGATTATTGACATTTATGACACGGTATACACAATAATTTATTGAAAATAAAATTTGATCAATAAATTATAAGAATCAAAATACTAACTATTAATGTCAAATATCAATGACAAATTAATAATTACTAGTAAAATAGTACTATAACTATTATTGACATTGAATAACACTTGCACGTCTCTTGAATTTAAACCTAGCTTGAACCTAAACTCAAGCTCAAACTTGGGTTTACCTCAAGAAAATACTAATATGCAGCTTGAATTAATTTGGATTATTTTTAAATAAATTACCATATTATAATTTTTTAGTACATCGATTACATCACTTATGATGTTAATCACTGACAATTATAATAATAGTCATTATTAAAGTAAAATAACACACATTTTGGTTAGATTCAAATTTATAATCTTATAGTTATGGAGTCTCAATTTTGCTAACTAAACTCAATGCGTTACAATCATTGCATTATGTGTATGATTAGTACTTTTGGGGGGAATTTTATTTATTATTAGGATTTTATTATCAATATAATTTTTTGACAAAAAAAAATGTAATGGATGTATTCTTGACCGATTGACAGAAATCATGTCATGTTTTGTGAGCATCCAATTCCTCCTTGTTAATGTGGGTGAATAAATTCTAAGGAACAAGGTGGCCGGCTCTTGGCCAAGTTACCAAATATTACTAAAATAATTAATATTTCTGAAAATATAGTTAGATATAAAAAAATTAAATGAATATGTGCAAAACTAAGATGGCGTTTGGTTACTCTAATTTAAAAAAAAATTATAAAGTTATATATTTGATGGGTATGGCTCAAAAGAGATTGACTCAAGAAGAAGTGATAGGCCCAAATATAAGCCTACCAGCCCAAGAGAGAGGCAAAAATCACTATGCTTGACCCAAGAAGAGGACCTCCTACAATTTGGTTCGACCCAAAGAGGAAATCCATTAGGCGCAGCCCAAAAGGGCCCCCCACACCACAATCCAGTTAAGGAAGGGAGCCTACTTCGTCAAATACGGCCCAATGATGAAGCCTAATCCGGAGGCCTCCAAAGCTAACTTGTAGAAAGGAAGGTGCCCTACTCTTCATCTTTACAGGACTCCTCACCTAAGGAGTCTGCACGAAGAAGGAGTCCCCCTTCATCTGGGGATTTGTTACTTAAGGAACGGATAAAGGAGGAACCTTATCCACGAATCCCCCCTTTCTCGCTGGCCATGCAGATTCGCTTCAGCAAAACTCCTGTTACAGGAAAACTCCCCCTCTATAAATAGGGGAGGCACCCCTCGGCAAGCATTCTCTTCCACACTCGAGAACTTCTGTTATTGTTACTCCGCTATTCTGATTCGTCATCTTGCATACAGAATTATCACTTTTATCACAATTTCTCCTCATAATTTATTTCTATATTTATTTATTCTTAAATCCGGAACTAACTTAAGCATCGGAGTGTTAAAGTTTTGTTTGTAGGTTCTCTTTTTCCTACCACTCAATTAGCCCAAATTCAATATCGAAATCCAAGAACTTCAGTCCTGTGTTAAAATCGCACGCATCAATTGGCGTTGTATGTGAGAAATATTGAGTTAAAGGCATGAGATACCATTGAGACCCCCAACAATCCCGCTAATAAACAAAAGACCGTGGAGGTACCCGGCAACAATTAGCCTCCAGTAGGAGAGTCCATCCCAGCCTTCCGGCTCCGATGCTGTCTCCCAAAGTGACGGAGCCATTGGCTGATCCTCCAAAGCGAAGCACCTCCTCCGACACTACATCAAACAAAATTTCTCTAGCCCTGTTGGGCACGATCCAACAAGTGATTGCAGCGGCTGCACGAGAACAGATGGCGATACTAATCTCTGCTCGTCCAGTCCCCGTGTTGGAAGCAAACACTTTTCAAGGAGGAATGGAAGGAGCTCCCTCAAGAGAATTTATAATTATGTCCAATCTCAAAAAAACAAGTTATAATATACTCTTGTTTCGAATACAAATTTAAGGGATCGGATCATTTATAATATTTATCCTTAAAATAAAAATTAAGATTCATTGGATTTGGCCGAATTAAAATGTAAACTATAATTTTGTTTTGGGTAAATTATAATTACCTCTGCTGAAGTTTAGCATAATTACGAATACTCCCTTGTTGTTTGAAAAATTATCAAGACTTCCTTAATTTTAACGATCATCTAACAATTAGTCCAATCCGTTATGTTTCCATCCATTTTTTATGGTGAACTGACCAAAATCTCATTGTGGATTAAGATTTATAATTTTATTTATTTTTTAAAATTTTGTGATTTTTTATGGACTAAATGGATAATTTTTTTATAATTTTTCGATCCACAACGTTCAATTTTTCTTTATAAATTTTTAATTTTTTCAAGAAAAAAAATTACAGTAAAGACAAAATTGACAAGTTCATACACCCATTCAATAATTATATAATTTCATTAAATATTAAAAAAATATTTATAATTTTTTAAACAATAAAATAATATTTATAATTATACCAAACCTCTAAAATTTCCTCCTTTGCAATTTACCCTTTTGTTTTTCCATAAAAGTAAAGTACCAAAAATAAACATAAACAGGGAAAACAAATGTCCTAGGATTCTTATATCTTTTAGTCATTGGAGTGAACCAAAAGGCCAAATCTGATCCCACACACCCACAATTTATGAACCAAATTCAATGCTAAATCAACAGTAAAATACCAAACTTCAAACTCAGCCTTCGCATCAGTCAGATGCTTTATTCCACTCTTTTTTTCAACCTTGTTTGGATAAAATCTAATTAAATTCGATGATTTTGCGATTTTATTGCCAAAAGAAAGCATAATTGAAAATTATGCAGAAATTGCAAATGATTTTCTTATCCAATTTATCTGCATATGATTCTTTTAGTATCAAGAAAATAAAATTATGCATTAGTTAATTATATTTAATTTAGCTGACGAAATTGAAACTCCATAACTTTAAGGCCGTAGAACTAAATCTCACTAATATTTAGACTGCTATTCAAATTTAACAGTAGTTATCTGTCTATATTAATAACAGTTATTAATCAATTATAAGTATTTAATATTGATAATTAGTATATTGATAATATTAATAATTATTATTTGTTTGTAATCAATTTATCCAAAAAAAGAATTATAGGCGTCAAGAGTGAAAATACTAAATTATATTAATTACATCATATTTGGGCAGTTATAAGCTTTTGGTGACATGTCTTAATTATGGTTGGTTCATCCCTAGTTCATATATATATATAAGAAAACAACAATAATTACTGCGTTGTAATTTCCTTCATAAGTTGATGTATGGCTGGCTGTCGGCAAAAAATCTGTATCATGTCTGTGCCTATGTTTCTTTCTAATATAATGTGAAATTAGTTGGCATCTGATTTGCAATTTACTCTATCAATATATTACTTTTGATATAATAAATTCTATAATTGATTAAGCCTGTGAAAATTATTAAAAAAATGAATATTTATCTTGTTAGAAAACACCTGACAAGAGGAAATTCCAACCCAAATCGAATCTTTAGTTAGACATGAATTGATTACATAACAAATATGATATGCTTATGATGTGATTGCAGAATAGTTCAAGAAGAGTGACAAGTCACGTAATGTATGTACAACAATTGCAACACAATTTAATCGATTTGACTAAAGTTGATTCGGATAAAAAAGAATTCCACACAGCGTTCCCCCACCCAAACACACACATTCAAAAGCAAACAAGTGTAGTTATATATCCTCAAAAAAGGAGACAAAATTGTAGAATGATAAACTAGTTGGTGAACATAAAAACAACCAAGCGCTAGTTGAAGAAGATGAA
>NC_026145.1:13222322-13266506 GCF_000512975.1 Sesamum indicum | reverse complement strand
AAAGAGATGAAGATTGAGGATCCTCAACATTCCCCAAAATCATCATCATGGAAAAATATGTATCCTTTCAGGTCATTGGGAAATTACTACTCTAGGCAAGAGTCTTTTAGCATTAGCAGGATTGGAAGTGGGAGAGTGCTCTCCCATGGATGCATTATTCATCCTGAAAACTGGTAAGGTTCTGTTGTCTACCTTAGTCCAGATACTCCTCCATGGCTTCAAGTATTGGAGCACGGTTCAGAGTATCGGTGGACAGGTCAATCTAGGAACATCTCAGAACTGAACTGTGAACTGTGGATAAGATCTGATATGTTCGCTTGATGAGTTATTGTGTATACAGTGAATGTCTGTTTGGTGTTACTATTAGCTAAGTACTTTCCATGATAAGTTTAAGTTTGATAATAATATTTTGTTTAATTTTTATCCTCAAAACTTATTATTGTATACCAAGGAGTAATAATGTTTTTCTTATTGGGTATCGTTTTTTAGAATTCTCCTGCTTCTTTTGGGAATTATTTAAGCAACCTATAACATTTTTATTCCATATCACTTGATAGTACCCCCGACATGCTCCAACTGATCTGAAACAATACCTTTTAATACTATCACCAACACAGCAAATTTTTTTATCTATGTCTACTGGTTAATTATGCAGATTCATTCACCTTTTGCATAACAAAGTAACACTCGTAGATCTATAATTACAAGTACAAAAACTCATTTCTTAAGTTGTTATGTCATCAACAAACAATAAGCTACAGACAATAAACAAACAAGAATAGTAAGAAGAAGAAGAAGAAGATTTTGAGTAGATGAGTACATACGAAATGCAGGTGGTACGTTGCATGGACACATTTCATTCTGATATGGGCAGTGTACTCCTCCTTCTTCACCCCAGTGGAATTCGCATTCTTCAGAGGCCTGCCAGAGAAATTTTTCCTTCTTGACATCGCCGGCCAGTTCGCCTTCCTCATCGACATCGTCCTCTCCTTCTTTGTTGGATACCGGGACCCCCATTCTTACTGCCTTGTTCACAATCCCAACCTCATTGCCATCAGGTCGGCTATTTGTCAATTCACTTATCTTTAGTGCATGAATTTTTCTTGAAATCTGATAGGATGTTAATGCTGTCTTTAGGTACCTGAAATCTCGGTTTCTTGTTGATCTTCTAGGCTGCTTGCCTTGGGATGCCATATACAAGGTACAGAGTGCAACCAACTACATGTACTTAATAATCTGTTTTCTTGGCTTAACTGCAAAGACATGTTGATGTATTAACATAGGTGTATTTGTTTCTGTTGTTCTACACGTTTCACCATGTGTCTTATAATTTCTGAACAAGTTAGTGTGACGTGATCAGGCTTGCGGCAGAAAGGAACTAGTAAGGTATATGCTATGGATTAGGCTAAGCCGGGCGCTTAGGGTGACAGAGTTTTTTGAGAAGCTGGAGAAAGACATTCGTATCAACTATCTCTTTACAAGGATCGTGAAGCTTTTTGTGGTTGAATTGTACTGCACGCACACGGCTGCTTGTATATTTTACTATCTGGCCACCACTCTTCCTCCATCAGAGGAAGGTTATACGTGGATAGGAAGTCTACGAATGGGTGACTATAGTTATGCAAACTTCAGGGAAATTGATCTTTGGACACGTTATATAACAGCACTATATTTTGCCGTTGTTACCATGGCAACTGTTGGTAAGCTCCTTTCATCTGCTCTCTGAACTCAGATAATCAAGTTAATTGTTAGTTGGACTAGCTGTTCAGACAATCACAAGAAAACCACTCAATTCGGAAGAATTACACTAGCTACTCCCCGAAGTTATGTTTTGTATCTAGATTCTCTCCTAATGATCTCACAATGCTGTGTAATTATTTAAAATTGAGGGGTCTTTTGAAATATTCCTGAACCTCATGGACCTCAGTGTAATTATCCCTTCTGCATTTGGGTCGGTTTGTCTGGAGAGCATAATCTTTCAAGTCCTGATGTTGCCAAATTTTTGGGTTGAGATGGAGGGAACTTGGGGAGATCTATTGTTAGGGTACATAGGGTTATTTGTAATACTGTTAATTGGATGTAGCTATAAATTGTCTTAAATGAGGGCATGAACTAGTGTTGCTCTTGGCAGGATGGTAAAGCTACTTCATCCTTTGGAGGCTGATTCAGTGCATTTATGATGCAGGCTATGGTGAAATTCATGCAGTAAATACAAGGGAAATGATATTTGTGATGATGTACGTGTCATTCGACATGATTCTTGGTGCTTATTTACTGGGCAACATGACAGCATTGATCGTCAAAGGATCCAGAACAGAAAGGTTTAGGGATAAAATGGCAGAACTCATCAAATATATGAACAAAAACAAGCTGGGAAAGAACATAAGCAAAGAGGTAAAAGGCCATGTCCGATTACAGTACGAAAGCAATTACACTGATGCAGCTGCTCTTCAGGACCTTCCACTTGCTATACGAGCAAAGGTTTCGTAACATAACATTGTCCATCCTTGTCTTAATGTTATTGCACGGAAATCTTGAAATAGTACATTACTCAATTTCCTTCCAATTTCTTGCTGTTGCAGATATCAAACAAATTATATGAGCCCTACGTTAGAGAAATTCCTCTCTTCAGAGGTTGCTCAAACGAGTTCCTCAAGAAAGTGGTAAGACATGTTTAAATCCCCCCCCGGCGTGCATGCACGAAAGAGTAAACCTCCCAAACAAAACAAACTCATTTTTCATCAGAACAGATATGTTTCATTTTTTGTGTTTGTATTCAGGCAACTAGAGTACATGAAGAGTTTTTTCTTCCTGGAGAAGTGATTATCGAAGGAGGAAGCACAGGTGATCAGCTTTACTTCCTATGTGACGGTAAACTGGTACGCTTTTTCCTAGCCAGTAATAAAAAAAAATAACTACATTGATTCCTTAAAAACAGTTACTAACCAAGTCAGAAAATGGTGCAGGATGAAGTAACAAGTCCTGAAGACTCACGCTCAAAAGAATCTCTTCCTAGTATACAAACACACAGTTCAATAGGAGAGATTTCTGTTATTTGTAATATCCCTGAACCTCGTACTCTCCATGCAACCGAATTGTCGAAGCTATTACGTATAGACAAGCAAGCGCTTGTAGAAGTCATTGAGATATACCTTTCAGATGGGCGTACCATCATTAATAATCTGCTTGAGGTCAGTTGGTCTTGTGCTCTTGTTTTTCGTTTAACTTGGGATGAGTTCTTGAAATGAGTCTTGAAATTTCCAGGGAAGAGAATCTGACGTTCGAAACAAGATACTGGAGTCTGCTATAGCCCTGCAGATTGAGAAACATGAATCGGAGTTGGCTATGAGATTGAATTGTGCTGCCAATGATGGAGATCTGAATCGACTACAACATTTAGTTGAAGCAGGAGCAGATCCCAATAAGATGGATTATAATGGACAATCAGCTCTGGTATTTAAACCTATGACTCTATGTACTTGCATATGATAGTATTGTTTCTGATAAGTCTGTGTCCTAAAACTGCTTTGGAGTAGAAATTCTCTGCACTTTTGCCCAATACCTTGATAAGGAAAAGAAGAGTTCTGAAGTATCAGATCTTATATCAGGAGATTTAAGTCATCTGTGGTGTCTTACTGCAATACTAACTCATAAAGATAGGCATTGCCTTTCTACCATGTGTCTTGTTTCCACGTCGAGTTAAACCAGTTTATCTAACCTATTTATGCCGAAGTGTTTCTCATCATGTAATACAAAGACACAGTTTGGATTTGCACTTCAATTTCAAATTAGAGTTTTGTCATGTATTCCACTTCATATATACACTCCATGTGTATCAATCTATAGTGGAATACAAGATAAAATACCAATGCAGTAGCTGCAATCTCCATAATAAACATGGTGAAGTCTACCTTCTATGTGTTTGTATAGAACAAGCTTTCTTCTGTCAACTTCAAATTGCACTACTTAAGCTCCACAATGGAACACGAAGTATGTATTGCTCTTGAATATTTGCACCTCAGTCCCAGTTACTGTTAGAACTCTTGATAAAGACTCGGTCAAAGAGGTTATGAGTGACAAGCTAAAAATATATGAATTCATCCTTAGCTTCCATTCCAATTCACCTTCTTGCAGCATCGTGCTGCATCCAAGGGATACGGGGATATCATTCAGTTTCTTGTCCAAAAACAGGTGGAGATCAACCCTAAAGGTAAATTTCTTACTGGCTAATTGACATCTTTAGCATTGATAGAAAGCAACTAACAACAAAAAACTTATATTCGGCTTTGATCTTCTTTTAGATCATTTTGGAAGAACCCCATTATTCGAAGCCATCAAGAATGGTCATGATCATGCTGCATCATTGCTGGTAAGAGCTGGGGCTTCCTTGTCTTTTGACGATGCTGGGAATTGTCTTTGCAAGGCAGTTGCAAGCAAGGACTTGGACTTCCTGAGAAGGCTTTTGGCTAATGGGATTAACCCTAACTCCAAGAATTATGACCTTCGAGCACCACTGCACTTAGCTGCATCAGAAGGGTTGTATTCAGAGTCTATTTTACTCTTAGAAGCAGGGGCAAGTGTCTTTGCAACAGACAGGTATTCAATCAGATTTCCGTATAAGCATCTAATTATGAAATACAATTCATTTACTTTATTCAGTGGTTCGGTTTTCCCCAGAAATCATATTTGGATACAGCAATAATTAGCTCAAGATTTTAGATCCATCTTCTCTCTTTTTGCAGATGGGGCAGAAGTCCAATAGACGAAGCTCGCATTGGTGGAAACTGTGATCTACTTAAACTGCTAGAAGATGCAAAGGTTACTCAGATGTCAGAATTTTCTTGCTGCTATGAAAGAAGTCAAGGTATGCATGCATGTGTGTGTGTATACACACACAAGAAACCACTTTCTTGTGTTGGGTGGGGGGGCTGCTGGGTGGATTTGTTTTGCTTTGGCTAGCAGACATTCAATCTCGAGTGTAAAGTGGTAATTTGGGTGATTCTGGTATTTTTTTGGTAGATCAACTGACAAGAAGGAAATGCACAGTTTTCCCTGGATTTCCATGGGATCACAGAGATGGAAGAAGCCTAGGAGTTGTTTTATGGGTTCCTGAAACAATTGAACAGCTCATTAAGACGGTGAAAGAGCAGCTAAGTTTTCATGGCGGCTCCTGCTTATTATCAGAGAACGGGGGCAAGATTCTTGATGTGAGCATAATCTTGGATGATCAAAAGCTGTTTTTAGCAAGTGATGAATTGCAAATATCAACATGAGCATTGATATAATCAGGTCATCCTCAGCCAGTTCAACAGTTCCTGCCAGCTTCTTATACAGGAACTTTCAAACTGCAAGTATGATAAATTGATAGCGGATGACCATCCCTTACTTTAAGTCGATTAAGGGCGTTCTAAATTGATGAGGAATAAGATGCAGAAAAAGCCACAGAACCCATGCTATAATATAACTATCACGAATTTGAACTATGCTCATCCCTGTTAAACCTGTGTCCATCAGTGGTCTTAGCTCCATCTACACCTCACTGTTTTGAGTTTGATAGTAGCATAATAGAACAGAAAAGGTGCAGAAAACAGTTCTGATTTCCCAGAGCAAACAACAAAAATAAAAGGATCACCCACTAGACTTTCAATGTCATCAAAATGCAAAATCAGCAGCCACACAGTCCATCAAATATCTTTCACCTATAGTTCTTCCTTTATCATTATCTTTTTTGTTTTCTCATAACAAACTAAGCAATTGTCTAGACTGAATATGAAACAAAATTCGGTCTTTCGATCATGTTATCAATATAAGAAGCATAGCTTACCAAACACATCACTGTAGAGAAAATCACAAAAACAAAAACTAAAATGTCCTCGCAGTCAAAATGAGAGAACAACACCATTTTGAACACACTAAATACATAGTTAGCGCATCATTTTTCAAGCAGTCAGTAATACAAAATTCCAGTTTAGCAAAATGCGGATATTTGAGCATGAAACAACACCAAAAGGTACAGTCATAACGCCGCGAGAGCATAAGTGAAGCAAGAACTTTAGCCATTGCTTTCCTTCTTTGAAGCAGAGAGGTTTCTTCGACTTTCGAAGCGAGGGGTTTGAATTTTGGACCTCCACATGTATTTATGTATATGAGCTTGGGTCTTCTCCTCCAAAAAAAGATGAACTTGGGTCTTCAACGGTATTTTCATAAGTTTAGGTGGTAAAATGAAAGTAGTTGGAGGAAGCAAAGTCAAGCGCGTATACAGTTGAGGGGGCAAACTGTTATTCACCCTTCATCAAAAGACCGACTGAAGGAACCAAGTAAGAACCTTCTTCAACCTTGCCCATTAAGCAAAAACCAAGAAAGAAATTCGGTTCGTAACCTCGTCGCAAGCCTAAAGAACGAATTTAGTCACAATCCCTCGGAAAGCTCTCTCTAAATTCCGAGCAAATGGCGTTGCAATGGATGATTCTGGCGTACGTTGTGGCGGCAGAGGCAGCGGTCGCGATTATCGTGACACTGCCGTCGCCGAAAGCAGTAAAATCTCGTATTGTGTCACTGGTCTCGCTCATTCTGCAGCCCTCACTTTTTATCATACCCTTCTCCGCTTTTCAGCTTCTGGGTATGCGATTTTCTTCTCTTTCTCGAAATGGGTATTTGATTTATTATGATATTTGGGCTTTCATTCCAACAATTTCAAGTGGATTATGCTTGTTTTCCTCAATTTTTTTTTTCGATGGTTGCTAGATATATATTGGAAGAATGAGCATCGATTAATGTGTTCTGGGGAGACCTGCACTGCTGCTGAAAGGGATCGACATGAGAAATCGGTAATTAATTCTTCCTTTCTTCTGTTCTATTCTGTTAATTCTTTTGGGGGTTTTGTTTTTCATGGAAGTGAGTATTGATGTAACTGAGAATACGTTGTCATGTGCAGCAACTGTTCTGCTTGTGGAAGAATTTATGCATGTTCCGAAACTAGACATTAAGGCTTATAGAACTCAGAACAGCGTGTGTGTGTTCTTAGGTGTAAATATATTAATGCTTCTTATATGGTGTCTGTAAATCCACTTAAAAGCACGGTGCCGCAATGTAGAAGGGGGATCGTTTTGTTCTTTTATAGTTCTAGTATCCTTCTGAATTTTGTTTGAAGGCCTTAGTCAGATTTTCCACCCACTATGCTTGGAAATATGTTTAAATGTTTCTGAAGGATGGGTTTCACCATCCATACTATTCCGCTTGTAATATTGTCAATTTTCAGCATTGAGTTCTAGATGTAAAAGTGTAGTACAACTATGATTTAAAAACCGGGACATGTTACGTAAGCATACATAAATTTGAGGCCAAACGTAGGAAAAAATTAAATTAGATTTTCTAGAGATGGACATCTTCTAGCCTTCTTGTATTAGAGGGCCAGTGGCAGCCTGATTGCTTGAAACATTTACACTTGTCTGAGTTCTCTTTTCATGAATGTATTTTACTACATTGTGTCAGATTTAGCAATGGAAGTATTTGTAACGGTGCCTGGAGAACTCTGAAGTACAGTATTCTAGCCTTTGCCACATTTCTTTGATGATATGTGCTTCATGGAGATAATTATCTTGTTCTTGTGTTGCAAATTTTCCTTGTAACACCTTTTCCCAGTAAAACTGAGTCCTAATCTAATCTCCACAATAAGATGCTTTGCTCTTAATGTTTTGTATCCTGCCATGTCGTTTGATCATTTCCTGTTTGCTTATCTGATTGGCTGCAAACCTTACTTATCCTAAGAGGCTAAGAAGGGAAAAAGAAAACATTTATCATTTATGTCTCTGCATCGTTTTGCTAATGTACATGTCCACTTTCTTTATCTGATAGCAAAGTGATTCAAGAAATTTGATGAAGACACCCAATCAAGGCAACATCCTATACCAGTGCATCTGATCTATGTTTTGCTGGTTCCTTGTTTAAGTGTTTAGTTTCATCTTTTTCTGAATTCTTGGAGTTTATGGCATATTCTTATTGTTGTCGCTTGTTGTTTCAGATATCCTGTGGTAAACTAAGGATTCATTTAAAAAAACACAAATGGCTTAAGATGAAGTTATACCTCTCTGTATTTCACAACAACTGCAGCTTAGATGTTATTTGTTGACATTACACCAGTGACCCAATACCTTGTGCTTCCTTGTGGGAATTTTCTTCACATAATCAGTTTATTCCTTGTCCCATTCTGTGGTAGTCTGGTGTTAGGATGCTGCTTTGTAAGATTATTTGCACTTTTGTTATATACCCTCTTGGCCATTTGTGATGTTAATCTCTGTTGTTGATATTCACTTGCAGATCTACAAGGCTCAAAGGAACGCCGTCTTATGTGTTTCTGCATGCCTTCTTTATTGGTAGATAAATGACTCAGCAATTCTAGATTCATATCTGGCTAGAATCTTGAACTGTTTCTTTCACTTTTCTTACACGCCTGCTTTAAAATGCTGGACAGGTGCATCTACCGCATCTGCAAGTATCATCGGGATATCCAGAGCATGGAAGAAGTCGAGAAGAGATACAAAGAAGAGTAGCTTTCTCATCTATTATGTTTTTCCAGACTTCCTGTACGTGAGGCTAGTAACAACTATGTGGAAGAGTTGAATAATGGTAGTCTTGCTGATACAACGTCGGATGTACTTATGACTAGTGGTGCTGTTTCCTATATGAATGTATTTACTTACTGCTTTCAGTTGTCCTGCATCCTGTTGTCAAATCTGCAAGTAGAGCGCACTGTTTTCCTTGAAAAATTATTCCTCGTGGCTGCATAGTCTGTATGTTCCTCTCATTTTCTTGTCAAACCAAGTTATTATTTTGGAGCCACTCTTTACTCGTAACGCATGTCATAGCTGTTGCTTAATTTGGCGTTTAGAATGTTACAAAAATACCAATACGGTCTTAACATGGTGGTCGAGGCTCGAGTCCTACACACAAGTATGGGACCATGGGTTTGAGTTTTATGATTCATTCTAATTTGTTATTTCCTTTTTATAATTGGATTGTTATTAAGTTTTGATTTTTGCTATTGGCTAAGTTTTTCAAAATCCTTAAAACTTGATATTTTGAGTAAAATTTGCTACTTTACAAATATCATATCTATTGTAATTGTCAAATTTTATTTCTTATTTAATTATATTTGTACATCATATCAAGCATCAATTATTGTTATGAATTGATTTTAGGTCCAAACATATACTGTCTAAAGATGCTTCTCAGTTTTCTTGTTGAATGCATATAAATTATTTCAAAAAAAGTAAAGATAATAAGATAATTACACAATTGTGGTAGACATCCAGATGTCAAAATACCAATAAGAGAATTATATAAACTACTAAGGATAACATGATAAGAGTAGAATATCATAATTCGGAAGTAATTGAATATAACTTTTCTACTTTATAGTTCGAAGAAGGGGATTTTTGCAAATGTTCAAAACACCTACTTATTAGCTTAATTTTCAAAATAAGTTTATTGATGAAATTTATCAATTTTTACCACTTCATAATTTTACAACTTTATCTACAATTTTTTATCGTCATAAAAATACTAGTTCTTGCAAACGAATTTTAACTTGTAAAAGAAGATACAAGTTGAGTCAGCGAAAATTGGATCGTTTAAAAATAAAATCAAAAAGTAAAAAAAAAAAATTTTAAAAAAACTAAAATCCACTTAAAATAATTAAATTAAACAAATCAAGAGAAGATGATGAAAACAAAAAATAGTCCTTTGGTTGTTCAATAAAAATGTATAAACAGGTCTTGATAGAGAATTAGATGTTGTGATTAGGAAAAGTTCCCAAAGCGTCAAGAGAAAAATAAAAAGAAATATTTAAAAATCTGCGACACTCTTCCACCCCCAACCCCTCTCATAACCTCGATCGCACCCAAACCCCCTCAGCCCCCCAAAATCCACCCCCATCCCCCGCGCATTTTACTGAAGAAGAAGATGGAACACGGTGACGAAATTGGCGGAGAACATCAGGAGAAACATGATGATGAGGGAAGACACGATGACGAGGTCACACTTTTCATTTTAATTCTTTGTCCCTTTCCACAAAGTGTGCGTTTCAGTTTGTTGTCTGTTTAATTAAACCCTTGCTTCGATTTTGGATGCTGAGTGACAGCCTACTTGACATGAGGGCCTTCTTATTTTTTTAGTTTTTTTTCTTCTTTGTAATGTTAAAATTGAAGGTGAAGTACTTTTGTTGTTGTTTATTGATTCTGTTTGTGATAATTTGTTGTTTCTGCAAAAAGTTAAAACTCTCCCAGTATCCGGTGCAGGAAGCTGCTGCTCGTCTCGAGGAATTTAAGAAATCCGTTGAAGCAAAGATGGCGCTGCGGCAGAGTAATTTGAACCCTGACAGGCCTGGTAAGCGTTCTATTTGAGAGAATAAGTTGAGCTTCACAGACAATTACTGAGGAAACTTTTGTTCTTCTGTTTATGTGGATTGTCAGTGCGGCATTTCAAGTGCCAAATCATTCTGCTTAAAGCTGATACATTGTGAGGTTATGCATAGAGTAACTAAGAGCTCTGGGATAACTGTAGTGCGCACCTGTGTTACTTTGACTAATTGCAAACATCTCCTTTATTGATTTCGAATTACAATGTGCTCCCTTTGTTATTTATCTGCGGCTCACATTCACCCCCTTCTGGGAGTCAAATTAGAGCAACTTTAATGATTGCATCATCTAATTCTATAAGCTTTCCGGAGTGCCCTTGTATATTTTGGTCTTGTCAAATAATTACGCGCTGTCATCCAAAGATATATACTTACCTTTGTAAGATAATGAACCTAGCTTTCTAGTTGCTGTAGACTTTATTCCTTACAAACACCCATAGTTACAAAAGCTAACTGTAACTTATGGCTATGGCTACAGACAGGGATATGGAACGTCTTTGTCAGGATTTCTTAGGATCTAATTTAAATGTGAAGAGAATTTCATACCTCTGCTCTTTTGATGCTTTGTTGCTAGCACCAACTTCTAGTCATATTCGCTTTTATAAAATTAACAGTAGTGAAATTTCCAGTCCTTCCTCTGCTGCTATAATTCGACTATGCTACTCTGTGGCCTTCAGAGTCTGATGGCCCTTTAAACTTGAGTAGAACCTGTAGAAAATCAACATTCTTCAAAAACACAAACTTTAGTGTTGACATGTATTATATCTTCTCTGGGATGGGAAGTCTCTTGCATTAAGTGTTGATTTATCTGCTTGTCTATTCCAGACTCAGGCTTTCTCAGGACGTTGGATTCTAGCATCAAGCGCAACACAGCAGTCATTAAAAAATTAAAGCAGATCAATGAAGAGCAGAGAGAAGGTTTAATGGATGAATTGCGCAGTGTCAATTTAAGCAAGTTTGTCAGTGAAGCAGTAACCGCAATCTGTGATGCAAAGCTTAAATCTGCTGACATACAATCTGCTGTACAGGTGACCATTCATTTTGTTGATTTTGCATTTGATCAACTGCTCCTGGAGTTATAATGTGTATCTTGGATTCAGTTACTCATAGATCTGACAGTGTCTGCTTATGAGAAGTAGCAATTACTAGCTAACTGAACTTGTGGGTATGCTTGTATTGAGTCTAGGCTGCTTTATGATGGCTGGTTTATCACTCAGTCTCTTTTCACTATTCAAAATTGAATTGTTGATTTTAGTTAGGACTGTTACATTCTAACGTTTCCATTGTGGCACATTTCATCAAATTCTTAAATGTATTCTACACGTCAGACTCTTTTCAGTACCACACAGAATGGCAAAAATACTATACCTTATTCCATAATTTCAACATTGTTCATGAAATTGAGAAGTCTTACCAATAGATTTGATAATAGTTCCTCCCTGTTCAATCTCATCAAGTCTTCTTTTTGGCTTTATACAAACTGAGAGTATGAACAAAAAATACTTACAAATCTTTTGGTACGTTGAGTCTCATTCCTCATGTCACTATGATTTGAGCGTTTAGTTCCTTATTGTTTTGTCTCCTTTGTTCAACTTTGGGTTTTAGTAGACCACTAATCTATGTTGATTAATAATGAGGTTGATTATTTTGATTATCTATTTAAATATAAAGAATAATAATAATAATCATAATTTACAAGAGAGGGTTACCCAATATGTTTGATCAGGAAATTTACCCTGCAGTAGTAGTGTATATTCGAATGATACCAGGATATATGTACTTTGTACTGTGTAGAACAAGCAAGAAATGTTAAGAGAATTGACACACCTACACCTTCTTTGGTATTTCCATATTCCATGTGTATTTTGTAGAAGTTATTACTTCTAGAAGAAAAGGTGACTGGACACAATGAAGAAGCTTTATCCAATAAGAAATTGTGGTTAATAGTGGCGGTGAAGTTCATTTCTTGAGAACATTATGCAAATACTAGGTTAATGACTTTCATCTTTGATGTAAATAGTTACCATATCTACATTGTGTTATTAACAAAATATTATTGACATGAGTATTAGATTTTGGATGGCTCTATGCTGTTAATATTTTTCTGCCTTGTATATATGCTTGCATTTTCCGTTACAACTGTTCCACATAAATAAGATTTTTTGTCGCCCATAAATATAAGCTTTCTAATTCTCATGGTAACACTTGGATTGAAGAACTTGGATTTGGAAAAGGCTTTGGGCCTTGAAGAATTTCCAATCCATTAATTTTAAAACAACCCACTTATGGGAAAACAACAATGAGTTGGTGAAGAATTTCATCTTTATATTTTACATCATTATGAATTCAGGTAATAACTCATATCATTCCAACTGTTTCAATTACATGATTTGAAGTCCATCATAATGATCCAAAAATAGCAAAAAAGTTGCCATAACTTTGCAGTCCTATTCACTATCAGACATCATAACTTTTATCAGCTCCTTTTACATTTGTTTTGCTTGGCTTGATCCCAACTGAATTATTTCTGATAAGATTCCTCTGGCATCAGATTTGTTCTTTGCTCCATCAAAGGTACAAGGACTTCTCGCCCAGTCTTGTTCAAGGTCTCTTAAAGGTCTTTGCACCTGGAAAATCTGCAGAGGATTTAGACGCAGACAAAAATTCAAGGGCCATGAAGAAGCGGAGTACTTTGAAGCTCCTTTTGGAACTTTACTTTGTTGGTGTTGTAGAAGATAGTGGCATCTTTGTAAATATCATTAAGGATCTAACAAGCACCGAGCATCTGAAAGATCGTGATGCAACCCAGGCAAATTTGTCTCTTCTTGCTAGTTTTGCTCGGCAAGGAAGGTTTCTTCTGGGTCTTCCACTAACTGACCAAGATATTCTTGAAGAGGTAGAACTTATATATGTTGTAATTTGTTACATGCTATATGGTGAATTTTGAATTTGCTGATTTACCTTCTGCTGTTTGGCTGAGGTCTCTGATTAACTATTATTTTTTTAACTAAATCGATAGATGTCGTGGCTTCACCTGGATTGCTATTCATTAACCTTGTTGTTTGAATCCGAGACTGAGATATACTTGATCGTCAGCTGTCTACATGATATCTGCCAGATGTCAGATGTATAGTTTCTTTATGCTTAAATTGATAATAGTTATTTGGTGTTCTCTTCCTTGGATGACCAGTCTCTTGATAAATGTGTCTCCTGGTTAAGTTACATATCTTTTTCACTTCCTCATAAATATGGTTGGTCTATGAAACTGCTATTTCTTCATGTGGCATAATTTAAATCATGGTCCATCTTTAACTAATGATGCAAAAGGAACAGTGTCACCTTCCAACAATGACACAGATGTATAAACTATCACTGATCAAGTTGGCTACATGCTCAAATCTTGTAAGCTATGGCTCAGGATGGTTTCTGTAGCCAAAAGGATTGCCTGTGTTTGTGTGCAGCATATTCTATGCTGGAGTCTTGACTGCACTGATTTGTATGTCTAATCTCAGTTTATATAATCTGTTAATCATTTTTGTGGTTTTTAATTGATTTGTTTGCGCTGGTGTCAATATCTCACAGTTTATGAAGGGTCTTAATATTACACCAGACCAGAAAAAATTCTTCCGCAAAGCATTTCAAACTTACTACGATACTGCTGTGGAACTTCTTCAGGCTGAACATGCTGTAAGGAAATCATTACCTTTATGGAGTTGAATATTTGTGTTAGATGTCTATTTTCTTATTTATTTGTGTCGGAAGATGTTATCTTTTATGGATGTCCTGGCTATTTACTCCTTTGTCTTTTTGATTCTAAATGGTAGTCACTTCGCCAAATGGAGCATGAAAATGCAAAGATTTTGAATGCCAAAGGTGAATTAAGCGAGGAAAATGCCTCTTCATACGAAAAGCTGCGGAAATCACATGACAATCTAAGTCGTGGCGTCTCCTCGTAAGTTGATTGTGAATATGGCTTTTTAGACTTGTATACAGTATTGCACTCATTATTTACTTTATGGATGCCCCTTTATTTGCTTGTGTCATTACTTTTTGTCTTTTTACCTGTGCTTGTTCTGCACTTCTGCAGTTTTGGACTTCTCTTTTGCCAGGGTGAATTATTGTTAATTCTTTTGTTCTATAGTTTAGCGGAAGCACTTGATATGCAACCTCCTGTGATGCCAGAGGATGGTCATACAACCAGAGTCACATCAGGAGAGGATGTTTTATCTCCTGTTGCAGGAAAAGATTCTTCTGCACTTGAAGCCCTATGGGATGATGAAGACACTAGAGCTTTCTACGAATGCCTTCCAGACCTTAGGTAGCTGGTTAATGATTTAATCTTGCATTCTTCCTAAATGAAACAATGTGACTGAGATTGTTGATTGGTTTGCTTGTTTAGAGCATTTGTTCCTGCAGTGTTGCTGGGAGAGGCAGAACCAAAGTTGACTGAGCAATCTTCAAAGACACAGGAACTACCAATTGTAAGACCTTTACCTTACTTTTTTCCACTAATAGTTGTTTGGTAACCTTTGACTTCTTTTCCTTCAAGTTTCTCTTCTGGCTTTTCTGCAAGAAGAAACTAGTTATATCATTTTGTTAGCTATATATGATGGGTGATTGCCAATAATGATTATGTGGTGCTTGTAATTAGCTCCTCTGCCAGCAAACTATATGAAGAAAGTACTAAGAAATAACACATTCATGCCCCTTGTATGGTATATGTTTCATTTGTCATTTTCTTTGGCTAAGGGTTGGAAGGACCGAGTGGTTGGCTGAGGGGGAATAAAGCCTGTAAATCCTAATGTGAAGCTGCATATTGAAAAATTCAATTGCCACTTTCAATCTCTAAAAAGGGGAAAAAATCCTAGCTATATTCTTTTCTAAGGATTTCTTTGTCACGTCTGGATTGCTAGTTGTGCAAGCTGCTTAAGATATAGTCTTCCTAATATGGTGCTGCATTCAAGGCTGTTCTCTGTTTTATGGTATCATTACCTGACCAAGATGGTAATATGGCACTCCTACCATCCTGCATAGGATGCTTCTTGAACTAATTTGAGAGGGTTTTCCTATTCCAGCCTTCTCATTGCTTTGCTATGTTATTTTCAATATCTTGTGATGCTGAGATTTATTACTGTTGGTCTGGTAGCTGACATGAATATTTCCTTCGAAGGATACGGCTCCTGAATCTGACAAAGGTCAGGTAGCTACACAAGAAAGTCCCGAGGTTTCTTCTGATTCTGGAATTGTACTGGAAGATAAAGATGGCAAAGATAAGGATAAAGAAGAAAAGGACAAAGAGAAGGGAAAAGAGAAGGATGCTGAAAGAAGAGTAGAAGGTGAAAAGGATCGAACTAAAGGTCTTGATGGAACAAATCTTGAAGGTTTGCTGCATAGGCTTCCCAGCTGTGTGAGCCGTGACCTGATTGACCAGTTGACTGTAAATCTCATCATTCTTTCTCAAGCTTCTTGTAACTTCTCCCTGGTCATTTTTGCAGCAAACAGATATTAAGCTGAAGCTCTTACTATAAGTCATATGTATTTTTCAGGTAGAGTTTTGCTATTTGAATTCAAAGTCCAATAGGAAGAAGCTTGTGAGGGCTTTGTTCAATGTTCCAAGGACATCTCTGGAGCTGTTGCCATACTATTCACGCATGGTTGCTACGCTGTCTACTTGTATGAAAGATGTATCAACCATGCTCTTACAGTTGTTGGAAGAAGAATTCAACACTTTAACAAATAAGAAGGTGACTACAGCAGATTCACAGGCACTATGTTCAAACTATAATGTATTCTTTTCTATATTATTATTCTATTACATTGCAGGATCAAATGAATATTGAGACAAAAATCAGGAACATCCGGTTTATTGGAGAACTATGCAAGTTTAAGATTGCTCCAGCTGGCCTTGTTTTTAGCTGTCTAAAGGTAATGAAACAAGTTTCTTACATATGCATGGATTTTTTCCAAAACTCCCCTTCTCTCTCTCCCCCCCCCCCCTAGATATATTATCTGTCACGCATACCAAAGTTATGCTTTTGTTGGTGTGTGGGGATCTTATTTGCCCAAACTATCATGTTTTATATCTTTGCTGGTATATCGAGTCTTCTGTCCCATCAGTTTGGACATTATAGATTTTGTTTTCTGATTTTTGTTAAATGCGACACATTCAACTATTGGCCTTTTGGGGTATCCCACTTTTCTTTTGATTTATTGTTGAAGTAAATATGCTGTTGTGATGAATCAGTTCTGAAAAGAATTCCAATTATAATGCATGTTTGTTCAGTTTGATTGGTGGATGAATTATTATCAGTCTGAGAGTTTCTCTGATTTCAGGCTTGTTTGGATGATTTTACCCATCATAACATTGATGTTGCTTGCAATCTCCTGGAGACATGTGGTCGCTTTCTTTACCGGTCTCCTGAGACCACTGTGCGCATGTCGAATATGTTAGAGATACTGATGCGTTTGAAAAATGTAAAAAATTTGGATCCCCGTCAGAGTACCTTAGTGGAAAATGCTTATTACTTGTGTAAACCACCAGAAAGATCGGCTCGAGTCTCTAAAGTTCGTCCTCCTCTGCATCAGGTAGTTTTCCTATGCCTGGGCATTTGTTATTTTCCATATTATGGACAAATGGTTTAACCTTGTATATGGCCTGTTTCACAGTATATTAGGAAACTACTTTTCTCGGATCTTGATAAGTCTTCGATCGAACATGTGCTGCGACAGTTACGTAAGCTACCTTGGAACGAATGCCAGCCATACCTTTTGAAGTGTTTTTTGAAGGTTCACAAGGGCAAATATGGTCAAATTCATTTGATTGCATCACTCACTGCTGGTCTGAGTCGATATCATGATGACTTTGCAGTTGCTGTTGTTGATGAGGTTAGTTCTTTAATGCCAGAATCGCGTGGCCAAATTTTTGGCATTTTTATCTTCAAATTTATGCAGATTGCAAATGTGAACAATTGGATTAAATAGGAAAGATATAGTGAGGTATTATCATTCCTGGTGCTGTTAATTTTTGGTTTTTAATGTGACCTTACAAACTAGCGATGTTTGTCCAGCACTTCCGTTAAAATCTAGAACTCTGTGATTGTATAAATCTTAACCTAGATATTGGTTTGATGTCTTTCATATTTGAGGTACAGTAAATAAAATTGCTGGAGTGATACATTGTATAGATTACCTTCCTTTTGGTCATTACATTTAGTTTTATCTCCTTGATGCAGTAGTCTAACAAGTTGGGCTACCTTGCTCAGTAAAGCAATACCAACCCCTTGAGTCCTTTCTGTTGTCAGGCATGATATTCTGTGGTCTTTCTTTTATGATTTAGGGAATTTAGCATTAGACTTCACAATGCTGGTGGAGCTACATTATTTTATCCTATACATAAGTTGTACTTTTAGCCAGGATCAGTCTGGTTAAACAAGATGATACATTGCAATGTTTTAAATTGCTTTATGTGAGTGTTGAAAAAGTCAGTCGTCGATTTTGTGGGCTTTATGCCTCTGGAGTTTTTGTTGTCTTTGGATAAATAGATTGTTTATGGTTCCGAAAAAAATTATTACCATATCTGTATCATTTGTCTACCTCAAGTTAATTTTCTTGCTCTCTTTGATGTTTTTCATACATGGATTTCATTGTGACCATTCTGGAACAGTATGTAATTCTTGTCGAAGTATTTTGCCGTTGTGTTGGTTCCACATAGAAATGAGAAGAAAAAGGACACTATGTTTACGTAGGGGTTGATAATGTGGATATGGCGGTCTGCCTGAGCGCGCCCCCACCCACAGAAGTTATTTTATCGATTATGGTGTTGGTTGTTACTTGTTATCAAATGAATATCTATCAAGAGATTTGATTTTATCATATAAATGACTTCTCATTCCAATGTTCTTCTTTTATGTTCCATTGATGTGATTTTATTATCCCTAAAAAAATATTTGTTCTGTGGTTCTGCATCTTGTATGCAAGATAGTTTGGGGAAATTGGATAAATATTGCTGAAGACACTTTAGGAACTATACTGAGCTATGCAATTCTGTGTTTCCATTCAGGTATTGGAGGAAATTAGACTGGGATTAGAGCTGAATGAGTATGGGATGCAGCAACAGCGCATTGCATACATGCGTTTCTTAGGGGAACTGTACAATTATGAACTCGTAGATTCATCTGTTATTTTTGATACACTCTATCTGATTCTTGCTTTTGGCCATGGGACTACAGAGGTACGAACTTATCACTTGCTATGGTAGCATTTTCTAAGATTAAATATTGAACTCCTATGATTTTAGGTTGCGTAAAATTTTTTGTTGTCTGTGACAAGTTTGACATAGAACAATTCTGTGCTTTGCATTTGATAATAAATTGGAGAATTTTTTTGAGATCAATATTTCTTTAAAATTTCGTCCTGCTAATTATTACAGAGAAGCTTATTCATTCAAGTTATATTCCTTAATTCTCCTTACAGCGACTTCAGTGAATTTAATTCTGATTGACCTTTTAATAATATGATGTTGTGCAACTACTTTTGGAATTGCACGCACTGGAACCTACAGAGGTTCTACTGTTTTGGTATCTTCTGTTACAATGTTTTTCCTGATTACTCAACTTTTTAGTTATCTTTATTGGTTGTTACATGCATGACATGATGTTTATCTATTAACTTGTGATGTCCTTTCTTCTGACGCATCTGTGATTGTTGACCTCTATTCCAGTTCACAGCATTATCTTAGTTCCATCATTCCTGAAGAACATAAGAACATCGTAGTTTACACGAAAAGAGAGCCTTGTAGGACATATATAGATATTCGAATGATGAGTAAAGCATTCATCACTGAAGTGATATAGAATGAGGATGTAAATTGTTTTATTTTGTTTATGATATTGCATGACTTGCTTCAGGGTATCAGTGTTGAACGACTGATAGCTGATTATGCATGTGAAGGAAACTAGAATGCTAATACTAATGCTTGTTTCTTGACATATACAAATTCTGAACATTACTTTGACTATACTGAATGTTATAATAAATGGGGAAATCCTGCACTGTGGAGAATGTGATTAGTGATTGTGAAATTTTCTGTCATTTGTCTCTTCATATGAAGATTTATTGAGTGTGATCGTGAAAATTTGTTGCAGTTTTATGAGTGGTTAGAAGTCCATGTTGGATGGGGGTTGTGTTATGGGATTTTTGTGGCATATCATGCCTTCACTTACCTGCTATTTATGATATTTTTACTTTGAGCAATATTGATGAGATGCTTTATTATCATGATACCAGCAAGATATATTGGATCCTCCAGAGGACTGTTTCCGAATCAGAATGGTTGTCACACTTCTTGAGACGTGTGGGCATTATTTTGATAGAGGTTCATCAAAGAGGAAGCTCGATCGGTTCTTGATTCATTTCCAAAGATACATCCTGAGCAAAGGTGCCCTTCCCCTGGATATTGAATTTGATCTGCAGGTCAGTAGTTTAGCTTGTAATCTTTCACTTTTTCTTATTGTGTTCAAGTTTAAACTATTCATATAACCTGAATTGCACTTTGCGAGTATATTGATGAATAAACTGAGGATGAATCTGATCCAGTGAGTTATTTTATTTTAATGTTGAATTTATATTTTAGTCTTTTTAGAACATGGAAATTGTGATAGGATGAGATCAATTGTCATGAATTAAATTAAGTCTAGTGGACGTCTGGTTTTCAGGGTGGGTTGTGCTTGAACCTACAAATTTTGATCCGGATGACAATTGAATAGGATCAACCAAATTGGAGGGTGGAATCTTTTCAAAATTTAGGGTATTTTAGCTTTTTAAGTATTCTTCTTTTTGAAGCAGAAAGAATTAAGCTATGGCGAAGGATTGACCTTTATCAACAGTCATTGGTTGAAGGAAAAGTATATGTAGTTTTGAAGCTTCAGGGGTGCTTTTAAAAAACTTTATTGTTTGATTTTGATGTAAATTTAAAATATATGAAATTTATTCTTCAAAACTTACTATTCAAAAGTAACACAAAAGTTAACTGGTAAGATCCAGGCACTATCCGGTTTTTCCGGTTATGACATGGTTAAGACTCATTGGTATTCTATGGGTAGGGTCCAAGTATTACCCTACCGGATGATATAACATGTTCATGCACATTATAGCCTGAATGTGTTCCATTATAATTGGTCAGGAGACTTGGATTTTTCCCAGTATTGTGTCTAGTGGTGTTAAATTTGGATTTTATGTAACCATATAATTGGCATCACACCACTGCATAATTATGCCAAGCGACAAGTTGATTCTAGGTGAGCCGTCTCTGTATTATCAGAATTTTCTCTTACTGCTTTTTCCTGTTCTATTGTGAAATTTCTCATTTGAGCATATAAATGAAAACTTTTTCAGGATTTATTTGTTGAACTGAGACCAAACATGATTAGATATTCATCCTTTGAGGAGGTTAACGCTGCTCTAGTTGAACTTGAGGAGCTTGAGCGCAGGGTTTCAACAGAAAAGGCTCAGAATGAGAAGGACTCCGAAAAACCTCCTAGCAGGGCAAATTCTGGCTCTGGCTCTGTATCTGTGAATGGACAAAGTTTTGCAAATGGCACTGAGGAAAATGGTGAACCGCATGAAGATGTTGGGGCGACCGATAGTGACTCTGGTAGTGGAACCACTGAGCACATTGATCATGATGACGAAGAAACGGATGGAGACAATCAAGATGAGGGCTGTGAAAGTGAAGATGATTATGATGATGGAGGTGATCCTGCTTCTGATGAAGACGATGAGGTACATGTTAGGCAGAGGGTGGCAGAGGTAGACCCACAGGAGGCAGCTGATTTTGACCGAGAACTGCGGGCTCTCATGCAGGCAAGATTTTATATTTATTCTTGATATTGTTATGTTGAGTTTGCATAAGTTGTATATTCCTCTGTCAAATTTTGGTGCTTGTGGCAAATTAAACACAAACAAAATGACATTTTTTACCTTTTCCCTTTTCCATTTTAGCTCACTGAACTAAAGTAATGACGTAGTCGCAAAAAAAGTTGCAGGGACTAACATAAATTATTAAATGGGGTGCAGGAAAGCTTGGATTCAAGAAAGTTGGAGTTGCGCTCACGCCCAACAATAAATATGATGATACCAATGAATGTGTTCGAGGGCACTGCCAAGGAACACCATGGAAGAGGGACTGAAGGTGAAAGTGGAGACGAGACAACAGATGAAAGCTCTGGAGGAACCAAGGAAATCCGGGTGAAGGTACTTGTAAAACGTGGCAACAAACAACAGACAAAGCAGATGTATATTCCTCGTGATTGCTCTCTGGTTCAGAGCACAAAACAGAAAGAAGCAGCTGAGCTTGAAGAAAAACAAGACATAAAGCGGCTTGTCCTAGAATACAACGATAGAGAAGAGGAGGAACTCAATGGAGGGACTCAACCACTAAACTGGACTCAAAGTGGCGGCAGGGTTACCAACAGGGGGCATACATGGGATGGACACAATAGGAGTGGTGGATCACGTCATCGGCATATTTATCATTCTGGTGCAGGGGTTTACTATGGCAGGAGAAGATAATTCCTCTGCAAGTAAAAAGATGAATGGCAATAGAAATTGAAGTCAGCTAAGTTCTATCCCTCAGTAGAGGGTTTACTACGCAGGAGAAGATATTTCCTCCCACAAGCAGATTGCAGGAAAGCAGAAGTGTGGCCACCGTTCTACTTGGCTAGCTATTTTTGGCTGAAGAATTGCTCATCGAGCTTATGGTCCTACGATGCTTGGACGTATCTTGTGTTCATATTGTTAATAGGTGATAAGATATGAAAATCACCATTGGCATCGAGGGGTTGCTTCTGAATGAGAGGTGTGAATATGGTTTGTGTAAAAGCAATATGCTAGTGGTTATCTATGTTTGGCATTTGTAGCTGCCCGATGTCAGCTGTCCTACTTGGGTGGGTTATTTGAAGAAATGTAGCTTTGTAGCCGGGAGACAACTGAACGTCCTATTTTATTTGAAGAAATGTAGCTTTGTAGCTGGGAGACAACTGAATGTCCTTCATATGTTAATACATAAATGCATTGCTGGTTTCAGAAGAATCAGAACTCTTGCATGCATATGCCTTATCAAGCAACTCTGTTCGTTCCTGTTGAGCTGCTGAATTTGAATGATTTCCACTGTTCTAACAAATGTACAACTTTTATAGTATGTAGTTTCCTAGAGAGCAGAGTTTCCACAAGCATGCTATGATGCTAATATATATTTCTGGGATCTTTTACAAGGTTTGCAAACATCTGTTCATTGAACTACTTGGCAATTCCAGCAAATATATCGTTTACTCCAAATATCCACCCGGAACAAACACATAATCTCTTTGAGAGTTTTGTACCAGTTCTACATTAGAACCGGCATTTGTTGTTTTGCATGTTATATATATAATAGGATAAATTATAACAACCTCCCGTAAAATTAGTATGATTATTAATACTTTTTCATTATTTGAAAAATTAACCATACCTTATCGAATTTATTAATAGTATAACAATTAGCTCAATCCCTTAGTGTCCGTTAAGTTTTTATTCATTTTTTATGGTGAACTAATTAAAATACTCTTATGAATTAAAAATTATATTTAGAACTTTTTGATTTTTTTATAGATTAAGTGTATAATTCTTTTAAATTTTTTAAAATTTTCCATCCACTCTTTTGACAATTTTTTATTTTTTTATTTTTTTTAAAGAAATACAGAAACAAAAATTAACAATTTCATAAAACTATTCAAAAATTACATAATTCAAAAACGTCAAGGGTGTATGTGTAATTTTTCAAATGAGGATTGTTTGTAATTATAATCTCAAAGGAGATATGTAATTTACCCTATATAATATAAGAGGTTCCTGACATGTCAATATGAAAGCACGATTTTACCACTTACGCAATGAAGTGTATCGACGAAAGAATGTGATGCTTAAATAATAGCTTTAACACACATATCGCTAAAAGTTCATGTTCGACACTTTTTGCAATAACACTTGGAACGGGTACTGCTTATGGCTAATTCGACTTGTTCGACTAAATCGTACGCAATCAATATGGTCATCAGCAAGTACACTTTGAATTCGATAAGTATCACAGAGCTTGAGGGGACTAAAGCCTCAGCTATTATTAGCTAGTGATTCATGCCTGTAAATGCCGCACACACATCCTTGACCCGGATAACAAGAGGGGTGGCAGGTATAGAATCACCTGCCAATTCAGCCGCGGGTATTCATGAGAAATTTCTGATCATGCTATAACATGCTGGCATCAATAATAAGAGATGCTGTACAGAAGCTTCCTGTTGTTTTGCCTCTCAAAATTTATGATGACATCATCAACACAATCCTCCCAGTTTTCAATGGTCTCGAGCTGCATATAACAGTGAGCATCACGAATAATGTGTCAATCTTTTGCTAAAGACAACAGAATATATACCTCTTGGCACAATTGTAAAGCAAGCCGACCCCCTATAGCTGCCTCCTCATGGTTATCTTTAACTTCCAAGTTGATAACCAAAACAGGCTTCAAAAGAACATGATTCCGGTTATGTAGATCTGCAACATATCCAACGGACATCAAACTGATATCGTGAAGAAAATTATAAATATCAGATAAGCAGAAAACTTTTTCAGAACTAGAGCTATATGTAAGTATGGGGAATCAATGAATTAATGCATGTGATGGGACAAATTCGATAAAGACGGAAGATATCCTGGAGTGGTGTACATGCATCCACTAAAGAAAGGATGATATCCTGACATCAGTCTCCAAGTTAAGCATAACATGTGAACTGTGTAAATATCTGTTTCTATTTAGATTCTATTTCCTGTTTTTCACCACAAGAAACATCACAAATAGAACTGATCAATTGCCAGAAAATGTGGCCTTAAGAAGGTGAATCTGGCCAGGACAGAAGAAGAAGAAGCTTGATGAGGCAATGCACAATTTTATGCCCTGGCGCATCTACTACAGTACAAGGCAATGCTGGCAGGCAACTTGAATGGAGAAATTAACTTAATTTGCATGCTTTGGAAAAAAGATTTTGCATCAAACTTCCAAGAAAATTGTTCCCTAATATGGAGATTAAACATTGTCACGAAATTTAAAATGACGGCTAGCTGTACTGCAATAGTGAGTGAGTCTTTCAACCAATTATAACAGAGTAAAGAACAACAATCAGGATGTACCTTCAATGACCATATCAAAAACTTTTTCTTCAAATGTAAGTACCACATCAAAAGTACCATCAGCTGCATTTTCTTGCCAACGCTGAGGAGCAGTTTTCACAGATACATTCCTCTTGAGCATTGGTAGTATTCCATTTCGCCGATACCTGGAATTGCAACTCGTGAGGCTGAAATGCTCGATCTATGAACAAAAAGAAACTCAGTTTCAACATGAATGTGTGTATACATATACATATATTCATATTCTTATTGGTGCTATTGGCACACCAAAATTCACAGCTTTTTACGGAATATGTTATTTGACACAGCACATATATGTGCTGCAAATATCTATCCTGCTATTAAGGATAATTAGCCAAGGGAAATCAATATTCTTAAGGTATAAATTTTGAAGAACCCCCGCACCCCCACCTCGAACCACAAATCTTATTTCAATCCACTAGTGATGGTTGAATTCACTAAAGTTTTGATGTGTCTAAAATGGTGAGTTCAAGAATTAAATGGAGATCTCCATTTTCTTATAGTACAAACACCAGCAGGGTGTGAATAAATTGTCAAACAGTAATTGTAAAAATAGCATGTAAAATCTACCTCAGCTTAATGGATCTCATTACTTTACGTTCTCTAAAAATTTTGCACAATGGGCACTTATTTAAGAGTAAAATGATATTTTACAATTTCTAATGATGGAATGCATGTTTTATGTCCACCCATTATAACGCAGACTTTCTCATGTATTTCTAACTTAAGTTGAGTGAATACCCTTTACTAACCTTCTTCATCCACATGGACTACAATACGTGATAACAGTTCATGGAATTGTTCATCACATAACTTGTCCTTCAATTTCCAATATGACCCAAATAATCAAAACATAAATACTATCTATGCTATTAGAAAATGGGATAGGGGTTAAACATTTCTCACTTTAATCTGGAACAATTACTTGGTCCATCAATGTTACAACTTGCAAGAAACCTAGAAGTGTCAAGATAGTACATCTCTCCTCAACATATTTTCTGTCTTCTATTCTCTCTAGTTTCATATTCTAACTAATAACATTTTAGTTTTGTTCATCAATCGTATCTCATCTATTTTCTTTCTCTTCTTTCACCTTAAATTAAGTTGATTTTGTTCAATTCTTTTTCATCCTTAATTCAATTGATTTTCTTTCAAAAGACATCTTCTCATTTCTTTCATCAATTCTGCTTTTCCAAAGAGCATTTGACTAAGAATCAGACAATCTGGGCAACAGTTTACATGGTATAATCCTCTCCAATACTAGCTCCAAAAAAATCATGCATACTTTCTGAATTTCTGCAGCCTTATTTTCTCGTACTCCTCATACAGGCTGTAGAACACTCATAGTAACATAAAGCAAAAATCTTAAGCATACACACAGAATACATGTTATTTAACAGCTACAGAAAATGCAAAAGAGTCCAGGAAACATTCAGCAACAAAATAACCCCATAATGCACCAAAACTACAATACTCGGTTGACAATATGCCTCTAAAAATAAGAAAATAAATAGCAGTAACAAAGAAAACCGATTGAAACAAGAAATAAAAATATGTAGAAAGCTCACAATTCGGGGTCCTTGCGGCGGAGGTCATCGAGCATGTGCTTATAGGGGGTGCCGAACTCATATACGTTGGGTTCTCTGAGGGAGGGACCAGGAAGCTTCACGTGTTGGCCAGTGCCGTAGGAGGCCACGTCGAACCCTTCTCTCTTCAGCAGCGCGTGCGCCTCCATGCTCCGGTTCTGATTCGACGAGCACACCATGGCGTACCGGAGTTTCATCTCTCCTAATAATTAATCGCCCAAACAATCAAAAACCCCACCAAATCAAAAACACACACATATATATATATGTGTGTGTATATATTGTGAGAAAATTGGAAATATACCTTAAGTCCTCAACTGATGTGAGAGTAAAACCAGTTGGAAGAAGAAGATGACAACAGGTTACATGCCCATTGGGCCCAACTCATTAGGCTTGTTTTCTATTGGCCCAATAGATAGGCCCAATTCAGTTTTTCTCTGAGTTTTGTCTCTTTTTTTTTTTTTAAAGCCCTATAATTGTTTAATTTATTTTTGGTTCTTCTATGTAAAATTATTACTTTATTTTATATCCATGTATATATGTGCTTTATGTATATAAAATTTAAATTATTATATATTTAAATAAATATTATATATATAGACCTCGACTATCCAACAATTTTATTGGAAACAATCCTTAGCTATCTCGACAACTCTGCTCATATTGCAACTTTTCCCAAGTTATCATCGAATTACATATTGAGATGGTGATATGTTGATAATGTTCGCATGCAATATCCATCAATTATTTGTGAAAATGATTCGAGTTGGAGATCGAAGTCGCTTTAATGGTAGGCGCTCAACGTTAGATAACTTCAAATGACACGCATTCATCAGGCTCATTGGATTGTCTCTAATAAAAATCTTTTCATGCCTAAGTTAGTTGTAGCGAGCTCGAAGGAAAAGTGAAGAATGTTCGAGAAAAAATATTACTTATTCATATTTTATTGAATATGTTGAAAATTACTGTATAATAATAATTTTAGAATCGCTTATAGAAGGTTATAAATAATTTATAAATCATATCATATGTTATTAAAAATTTATATGTGAAAGAATTTATTTATTTATATTATAAATAATTTATCGACTCGATAAATATATGGACAATATTTTTTGCAGAAAACAAAAATATAAAATGATTTGAACAACTAAATAGACCAATCTATTTAATTACAATGCATCTACCATTACTTTCTTCAACACTCAGTAAAATGAGTATTTTGAATTTAATAAAAATAATTAAATATCAAACTAATATAACTTTATTATTATCATGCAAGCACAAATATTTCCAAATATTAAACTGAAAAAAATTAAATTCAAATATCAGCATTTCTTTTTTTTGTGATTTAGTTATTCTTTTTCAAAGATTATGTATCAGTATTATCAACTGGAATGAGGAAAAAATTAGAGAAAAAATATGTATACGAATAATTGCGTAAATAAAAATAAAATATGTATTTCTCTGTGTTTTTTGCCTTATAGGTTCACTTTTTCGCTTAATTTTGGACGAAAACAGAATTGAATTTCGAAGGAATTTCATATATATCCAATTTTACTTCTACTAACCAAATACCAAACTTATTATTGTACATTTATTTTTACTCTCACTTCTCTCATACGTTTATTATTGATCTGTCAATTATTTTATTTCTTAAATTATTTACACATATATTTTATTTTTCTCTCTCATCAATTTTTACGTTTCTTTCTAGTTCCCATTATTATTAAAATTTTATTTTTATTTTTGCACGATGGCTTTATATAGAAACCTGATTAAATTTTTAGTATCCACTACCTAAATAAATAATAGACCAAGCAATAATTGTAAGTTGTTTGTTGTATACTACTAATAATATGTTCACGCCATTGCATATACCACGCTACGCCAATTACTCTTACATCATCCTATATTTATCCTCTCTCTCTCTTTCTCTGTCTCTCTCTCTCTATATATATATACACACATCATCACCACAGTAATCAAAAACAAAAAGAAAAAAAAAATTATTGTTTTGTTCTTCGTATTTTTTCTGGTAATAAAGTAAATAAAAAAGAAAGGGTATTGGTTGTTTGTCAGTCAGAGAGCTAGCCATTGATTGATAGAGCCATGGTGGCCCTTTCTGGAAACAAAAACATGGCGGTGGCGTTGTGCCTCTGGCTGGCGGCTGTGTCCTTCATTTCTCACAGGACCTCGGCTGAGCTGCGGAGGTTCGAGCAGCCGACGAGAGGCGATGGCACACTCAGGTTCCTGGTGGTCGGAGATTGGGGAAGAAAGGGAGAGTTTAACCAATCTCAAGTTGCTTTTCAGGTACTCTTTTTTTATTTTTATTTTTTTATAAAGAAGGATCAACGTCGATTTTCTTTTATTTTTATTTTTTTATAAAGAAGGATCAACGTTGATTTTTTTATTTTTTTTGGAATGGTACTCGAATGCATGATCAATAAGATCATACGTGTAAGATGCTTATAAGTTAATTAATGTGAATTTTCTATCACACATTTACATTATGTATTGATGTTTGAGTATTGGAGACGTATTTTTTCTTTAAATTAAAAAGTATTAAATAAAAAAATAAAATATCGTATTAATCTATAATAATTTTGAAAATCGAATTTATTTAAAATGTGGGGAATAATTTAATTTTCTTTGCAGTTGTGTTGTATTATTAACTTGTATGTATTAATTATATGAGAAAGTTGGTGGATTATTTTTGCAGATGGGAAAAATTGGAGAAGAATTAGATATAGATTTTGTAGTTTCAACAGGTGATAATTTCTACGATAATGGATTGGAAGGAGAGACAGATCCAGCCTTTGTTGATTCATTCACCAATATTTATACAGCCAAGAGCCTCCAAAAACAGTGGTTTAGTGGTAATTTATTTTACCTACTCTTACACAATTTATCAAATTATATATGGATCCAATGTGAAAATACCACCGTAATTATATATTTTTTTGTACATTATAAATTATTTTGATTTAAAAATCATGATAAATTAACACTACCTACCGAAACCAAATAAAATAGATGTGAAAATTTAAATTATGACCATGATTAATTAATATTTACTGCAATTTCAACTATGATCAGAATATTTGACATAATTTTCATATATGACTAATATTTTGATCTCATTTACATTAAATGCTAAGTATCCGTCGCGATTTTTTAATGTTAACAAAAATAATTAATTGACACTTGAATTTTTGCATGCAGTTTTAGGCAACCATGATTACAGGGGTGATGCAGTGGCACAAATGAGCCCTGCCCTTAGGAAAATTGATGACAGATGGCTTTGCTTGAGGTCTTTTGTAGTTAATGCGGGTGATAATTTCTTTTGTTTTTTTTTAAAATCATTTTTATTTCTTTAATTTCGAAATAATGATACATTTAATTATCTTTTTTTTTTTTGTAATTAACAGAAATTGCTGAGTTATTCTTTGTGGATACAACCCCATTTGTGAACTACTATTATGCAAACCCGGAGAATCATGTCTATGATTGGCGGGATGTAAACCCTTCAAAGATCTACACTGCTATTGTATTAAGGGTACGATCACCCATAATTATTTAAATATTTTGACATCATCTTTTACGTGCAAATTCTACTGGGAAAATTCTTTATTTACTCTTTTAAGTTTGTTTGTTGTTAATTTTAGTTTTTTTTATGTTTTAGTTTTAGTTTGGTAACTTTCAAAATTGCTTAATTTTGGTCATTTGACCCAATTTTGGACAATTTTACCCCTACACAATTGTTCAAGAGCAATTTTACTCCATATATATCCATTCATTTTGCATCTCATAACTAATGCTCGCCTAAAATGGTATAAGAATCTAAATTTATTGAAAAATATTTATTTATATTACACTTAGAGCATTATGATGAATTATTGGTTTTTATTATCAAAATGGCAAAAGAGCCATAAATTAGGTTAAATGACCAAATTTACGTAAAATTAATAAATAAAGAATTAATTTCTAATATTGTCTAAAATAAAAAAAATTAAAATAAATTCAAACAAAATTATAGAACGAAAATTTTCTTTTTTTAATTCTAAATATGCAAAATTTTCTTTTATAAATGAATGGTCATAAGATTCGGACGTAAGACCTCTAACTTTGATATTGTGTTGGAAGATTTTTTCAATTTTTTATATGTAAACATGGGTTAACAATAAATCATTATTAGTCATTGATAATTGACTTGACAGGTACAATATTATTATTATGACAATAATTATTTATTTGTTTGTTTTGGGGTACAGGATCTTGAATCAGCACTAAAGGAATCAAGGGCAAAATGGAAAATTGTGGTGGGTCATCATGCCATCAGAAGTGTAGGCCACCATGGTGATACCCTAGAGCTTGTACGTCATCTTCTCCCCATTCTTCAGGTAAAATTCTTACCAACAACTCATTAAAAAATAACATAACTAAAAATTCTAATTTCCATTCCTTTTTCTTAAAATACTGATATTTTTTTGAAAAAATCTCATTTTTTAGGCCAATGATGTTGATTTCTACATGAACGGGCACGATCATTGTCTTGAGCAAATCAGTGATGATAAAAGGTACGATAAAGATAGCATCGGCCTGAATTATTTCAAAAGTAGATCATTTATACTAAACATAACTTATTTTATTTGTTTTGCAGCCCTATTCAATTTTTGACAAGTGGAGCGGGCTCGAAGGCATGGCGGGGAGATGTCAAGAATTTGAACAGAGAGCGCCTAAAATTCTTCTACGATGGGCAGGGGTTCATGTCTGTTCAAATGACACGGAGTGATATCGATATAATTTTTTATGATGTTTTCGGTAAGGTTTTGCACAAATGGACCAGGTCCAAGCAACTATACTCCGACATGTAATATTACTGAAAAATTATTTTACAACGTGAGATGTATACAGATAAACGAGAAAAAGTCGGGCTCTCCTACCCCTACTCTCCGAGGGAAAAAGAAAAAAGGATTAATTTTTCTTTATATGTAGGTCATATTTAAATTTGTAAAATGATATTTATAGCAAGTCTTATATTTGATAATATGGGACGATTCTCCTTGTTTTATAGCTTAGTGTACAAATAAATAAGATGTTAGGAGTTGTTTAGGGTAGATGAAGTAGTTGTTCCCCCTCTAGAGTTTTTTTTTTTTTTTCATGTAATATATTTTGATTTTTCAAATATATGGGATTCTTCCCTTCCTGTAATTTTATAAGAAATAAATTAATTTATTATCACAAATAATTATTATTAAAATAGATAATTGTATGTTTTTATTTTCATTATGGGATTTTATATTTTTATTATTTAGAAATATATAAAAAATTATCTGTTTATTCCATTTTTTCCAAAAGGTCACTTTTTTTTTTTTCCCAATTTCATTTTCATATTGTGAGTTCCACTTCTCAAACTTAATATACCACTTTTGTCATATTAAGTCCATGTTATAATGGACTCACATGAATTTATTTTAAAAATGACTAAATCTTCTAAATAACTAGATAATTCTTAATATCCTCATAATAAAATTAATTTAACTTGCATCTATTATTTTTATTTAAAATAAGAATATCCAAACATCCACTCAGCGTCTTTGACCATTACCGTTCCTATTATACATATTTGAATTTATCATATAAAAGTACATATATTTATTATGTGATTAGTATAAAAGTTAAAATGAATTATAATCACGTGGTTAGCTTGATTATATTTGGTATTTAGTAGTTCAGTGCCCTCAAATTTGATTTAGATATAATAAAAATAAATCATCAATATTATTTTAAAATTATTAATCAAATGGATACAAATATGGCGACTAATATTATGTTTTTTATATTTTTTATACTCGTTGATTGTTCTTGATATAACTATATTGAATTGAATCGAAAAATCAATACACCAAAATAATGTATCGAATAATGAATCAAATTTCTCAAGACTTGTCTAAGATAATGTATCATAAATTTACAGCAACATGAAATCGATTGATATAATTTACGTATCATTTTTTACTTACAGGGATATAATTTAATTATCTCTTATTTTTATTTTTATTTTTTTGAAAAATAGTAAAATACACAAGAGCAGCGAGATGATTATGCAATAAATATATATAATATAAATTATTAAAATATTTAAATGATTAAATTTTCATAAGGAAACACTCTATGTGTCAACCATTTACTCACAAGACCATTCATAAAGCTAAATCTATTACATGGAAGTATGTCAAATGAAAGAATATTCATAGACGATTTGTTAGAATATATAGATAAAAAGTAGACTTACCATTGACTAACAAAGTTTTGGTCCAAATGATTTTATCCTATTTTTTAGTTTCATTTTGATTTTACATACCAAGTTTTTGGTAAAAGCTAAAATATTGGTTATTTATTTTTAAAAAAATGTACTTTTACATTATTGTATATTCAATAATTGGGAGCCAACGATTTTATTTTACAAGAAGATATATTTAAAATAAATTTTAAATTATAAATGTCTGGAATATGACAAACAATAATTATACATGCAATATGGGATGTGATCGATGTATATGATGCAAAATATTGTCCGTATTGAATTTGTGATGCTTATAATTTTGGTCTGAAATGACGTAAATGAATATGGAATGCGTGACAATCAATATTGCATTGACACAGACAATGATATGGCACGGACATGGTGATATAAAAAATGTAGAAAAATTACGACATGACAAGGCACTGATACAGTTATGTAATATATATTTTATTTTATATATTCTTAATTTCTCAAAAAATTAGAATATGCAATATAAACAATATCAAGATAAAATATAAGATGCGCATGTTCTACATCTATACTTTTAATCAAATGTGGCTTCAAAAATATACATAAAGAGTTCATTTTAAAATGTATGCAATGAAAAATATTTAATATTTAAATTAATTAAACCATCTTGACCATCTCCCAAATTTTTAGTAATTTATTCTCAAAGCTTTTAGTTAAGATTAGTGACTTGATTCTTTTTATTTTTTATCAGTCATATTTTTTTTAAATAAAATAGCCTAAAACCTTTTCAAATTATAAAAAAAAATTCAAAATGTGTCTAGAACGTGACGGACACTCGTGTCCTCTTTAATCTTTTTTTTTTTTTTAAATTTTCGAACATGTGATCAATGTGTTCGATACTTGTTCGAGGCATGTCTGATGAGTGTCGGTGTCCGACACGTGTCTAACACTGTACCAAATAATTTTTCGGAGTATCCGTATATTATGAGTGACAGCATTATCGATTCCTTACACGAGAGACTTGAGAATGAGATAATAGTTTTATTTATCCAAACAACATCAAATGATGCAAAATGAGACACAATCCATGTCTTTGTGGTATGAAACATTGTCCTCTCATGCCTCATAATTTTATTACGAGAAAATGTTTCACTAAAACAAGTAATTTTGGAATTTATAAACAATTCAAACTATTCATTTACAAGTATATGATATGTTTGCAAACATCACACAATAAATTCAACATATGAAAATAAGTCAAATTTGATATATTGACAATTAAAATAAAATAAAATTTTAATTCCTTATCTATACTATATAAAAAAAGAATTTTATTTTCATTTACAAATAACGTTTATTTATATAGGGACACCAATTTTTTAAATGACAAAAAATATCCATAAAAATTTTCAATCATCCTTATTCAAATTCTTCTTCTCATCTATATGATTATATTATCTATTTATATTAATATGAAAGTTTCACGCACATCAATTTTTTTGTGACGATAATATCCCTAAATTAATTTTATTTATTCATTTATTAATATAATATATTGGTTGATATATCTTGTTTTTATATATAATATACTTTAAAGTATAAATAATTATTTATGGTAAATTACATTTTGCCGTTCGAATTACGCATATTTTTATACTTTGCATTTTTTTTTTGATAAATTACCATCTCAACTTTATAAAAATTTTGCCATATATGCCCATCTTATTGTTGTTTTTTTTGCCGGAAGAATATCAAATGCTCTGCATATATGAAAAATATTACATCATATAAATATTAAATATCACATGTGCACCACATGTGAGGTTTTTTTGATAAAAAATTTGATTGAAAAATAAATAACAAAATGCAAAATCTTATAAAATCGATATAATAAGTTGACAAAAAAAAATATCGATGTCAAAATGTAAAAATAATTATAATTTGAATGACAAAATATAATTAACTTAATTATTTATTGAATTAATTACATTCTACACCCTGAACTATGTATTTTTTTTTATTTAACCCTATCATTCAGAAGTGTAAATACACTTTTTACATAAATCAAGAGTATAAAATATATTTAACCCTTATTCATTATGTAAATACAGAGACGATATGCCGTAACCACTAGTGTTATTAAAAATTAAGACCTCCGCACTCACCTGCCCCCACCAAAAAACGCAGACGCCACGTGGCGTCTCGTCATTTGATGTCGTCAAGTCACGACAAGACCATAAGCAAATCGCCGCATATTCACAAATGGGTCCCACCATTTCACACATGGCAGCCCATCAACCGCTATATAGGAGAAGCTCTCTATGTTCTCTCCCGTATTCTCCCACACCCAACATCAATGCGTATCTCCCAAAGATTTCGCCAAAGAGACAAATTTCACTGCCAATTTTCCTCTCAATAAATTTATTTCCATTCAATTTAATTCGTTTATTCTCTTGCAAAACATAGATTTTGACGGAAAACGAAGGGATTCTTTCTTAGGTTCTTCAAGAATTACCGGATTTTTCTGCCAACTTTTCTCAGTCTCACAATTGTAAGAACCGCTGAATTTACATTGCCCAAAAAGGAAAAAGAAAGAGAGCAACTCTGTAGAATTTCTACCCTTCTTTTCTGTTTTTTATAAATCCCACTTTTGGGCTTGTAATTTGGTTTGCATTTCAAGAATCAGGATCGTTTCAAGCCAAAATCTATGTAGCTTCAAAACCCAGATTGAAATTCGGCAGAACTGTGGTTAACAGGAGGTGTTCGTCGTACCTTTTGATCACGACTGGTATTTCCTTTTTGGGTCAGCAAGAAAAAGAGAATCTGAAGCTCCAAATATGGCGAGGAGATCGAACGATGGGGCCGCTGTAATGCTGACGCCGGGGACCAGCGAGAGGATCAATGCGTTGTTTTCTCTACGTGTGTGGAGGAGTTTATGGCTGTTAATCAACGCATGTTTCTTGATTTTGCTGCTCCCGTTTCGCGGGAGGCGGAGAAGCGTGGTGGCGTCGGAGTTGGCGGAGAAAGGTGGTGGTGGGAAAGAAGAGAAGCCCTCGGCAGCACCTGCGAAGGTGGTGAGAGTTCCAGCGGCCATGGCGCCGAGGAAGAGCGCGGTGGACAAGGAGGTGGCGGCGCGGCGGGCCTTGGCAGTGAAGAGGGTGGTGGAGGATAATGATGGAGGAGATAATAACAATACAGTGAGGGAGTTTTCTCTTTTTGTTTCTTCCAGAGGTGATTCCATTTTTACGCAATCATGGACCCCTGTTAAAGTTAAAGTCAGGTAAATTCTTCCTTTTTCTATATGTTTTTCTTGAATTACTTCTGTAATTTGGGTTGTCCCAAAACTAACTATTTTGTTTTATTTTTTAATTCAATGAAGAGGGTTTTCTTGAATATTTTCAAAGCTTGGTTCTGTTCATAGATTTTATGCTTTTTGGTGCCCTGTAACGTAGAGAAAGGAACTATTTTCTGTTCTGAATTCTACAGTATTTTCCCGTAGTATTATAACAGCATCAGATTATAGTTAATCTTCTGTGTTTGTGGGTACACTAATTTTTACTGTTTATTGGATCATGAATTTGTGCCAGAAAATTGACAACAATTAGGACCAGAAGTTTTTGCTCTGATGAAATGGTTGTTTCACGCTGCATTTACGAACGGACCTAATGAATTTTACGTTCTTGCCATGGTTTTTTCTTCATTTGTTGCAGTAGTTGATTGTTACTACTACTAGCTAAATATGCTTTTGTATTCCTCTTGTTTTCATCCGTTGTTAAAGCTTTTGAATGTGCTGTAAGCTATAACATTGATGAAGCTTGTTTTGTCGACATAATTTAAATTGATGTTGTTGGTCATTTTTAGCCACAACCGAATATATCCAGACATGGAGGATTTTCAAATTTGAAATTAACAGAATATTCCCACATGATAATTGAAAGCATCTTGTTTTTGAGCGCCTACTAATTGGACCGTATCCCAAGAGTTGTAAAAACGCAAGCAGCTTTTGTTAGGATTACCGTTCTTTTTGTTATTTGGAATAAGGATTATTCTGTGACAGGGCATGGAGGCTGGGGGAAAGATAAGATAAAAGGAATATATTTAGTATTTCTAGTTAAGATTTCTGCAATTGTCATTGTCTCCAATTGCCAGTTGCCATCCAAGAATTCTGCTTTTTGCGGGGTTTGAATTATTTCTTATGATGCATTCAATTTCAAAGTTCCTCATGAAAACATCTTTCGTTTCTAAGGGTAAGTTTGCGCCAACATAGAAATCAAATGGAAAAGGGACTTAATCTTATTTCTTCTTAATCAACTGACGCAATAATAGATTGTGTTGAACTGTCGATTTAAGATGAGTTGCTTTGCTTCAAGTGATGAAACCATCGGCTTGATAACTATATATTTTTGAAACATAAGATGCACTGCGTCCTCCGCTGTTTTGAGTTTCTGGTTGATCTTTAGGAAGTAAAGTAATTCAATATAGATCTGGAAATTAGACTACACTGTTTTCTTATGGTACTTCACATATTATGAATATTTCTTGCTAAGAGCTGTCAATGCCATTTCAACTTTGAGACTTTCAAAATTCTTCAATGTAGTTGCATTGGATAGAAAGGCTAGCTCGTTCAGTAAAAATTGAGTCTGCAACCAATAAAATCGTCTAATGCACAAATAGGGGTTATTGCACCAATGTTTCTTGCAAATCTTCTTATCATCCTCAAACTTCTAATTACCGAACCCGACAACCAAAGAAGAAAAGAAAGGGAAAGCATTGGGGTGTTTCATGAGCTTAATTTGAGTATTTTAAACTATATTAGTGGCACATGTACAATTGCTTTGGTTTGTGAAAGATTTTTATTTCTTGTTTCAATTATGGTGACGATTGCATTAGACTTTTGGGGAAGTCAAGTGATTAATTTGATTGATTAGTTTCGACATCTCTTGTTGGGTTCTCTTCAACATAGCTTTATGATATCATTCAGCCGAGACAAGGTTATTTACAGCAAGGGTGCTTGCTGCATTACATTCTTTTATCTCAGGCTATTCTTAGTTTGAAATCTTCCAGTCCACATTTCAGGATTACAATTTGATTGTATCTGTTTTCTGATGTGCAGGGGAGTGGTTGTTCTCTTGCATGGCCTGAATGAACACAGGTCTGTATGCTGCAATGCAGATCCTGTAATTTTTATTTGGTTGTGTTTTTTCCTTTCTGAGATCGTCCACTTCTTTTAACATTCAGCGGGAGATATAATGATTTCGCCAAGAAACTGAATGCAAATGGCATCAAGGTTTATGGAATGGATTGGATCGGTAAGTTGAAAAATTCTACATACGACGTCATCTTTATTATTTTCAGAAATAATAGTAGCCATACGAAATATTGTGAATTTCCTTTTCCCCCGTTCTTTTCCTTCGGCTTTAGAGATGAGAAAATAGCATGTTATTCAAGTATCCATACAGTTTGTAAGTTGTTTCATGGTTCTTTATTTTGTAATTACCTAGTAGAGGGACAGAAGAAGAAAACTGGTAAAGGCGGACACGACTCTAATCCATATTTTGTGTTGTTAAAATTAACTACTCTTGTGTCTTACTGGAGAAAATATCTAGTGGTAACGGACCAGTTATGCTTTACAAACTCAACAACTGTACAACAACCTGTTTTGTTTTTTTTCTGGCCGGTATTCAACTGCATGAGGCAGACCCGGTAAGTGGTAGGATGTACTAACTCGGCATCTCTTGAGAATAATTCTTCATATTTAATGTAACAGGAAAACAAAACCATAGCTTCTTTATGAACTCTTTTACATTATGTTAGTGTTTTAAGCCTTAAAGCTATTCATTAATTTCGTCCAGTACCTGTTAGAAAGCATGGAATGCACGTTGAACGGTAGAGAGAAACTTCATGTAATGAGTCGGAGCATTTTCACAGCTTACAATGAGAACTATCTTATAGAGCTCCTATCTTCAATTTTATTTTATTTTTTAAATTTATTCCTACGATATTTTCCGACAGATCCTCTCTGTAACCTCGTCTTTACCTTATTGCAGGACATGGTGGAAGTGATGGGCTGCATGCATATGTTCATTCTCTTGATTATGCTGTTAACGACATGGTATGGTCTTTCGATCCTCACAACTCAGTCCAAAACAATTTCATGCTGAATAGATACTACATGCAGGACTTTGCGTTGACTTTTGCACTTGTATTGTGCTTAGAAAATGTTTCTCGGCAAGGTTTTAGCTGAAAATCCAGGAGTTCCCTGCTTTTGTTTCGGACATTCAACTGGTGGAGCTATAGTCTTGAAGGTAATATTAGATTAGATCACCAATCATTCGAATTTTGTAACTTAATGTTTGTAATCTAGTCGTTTGATCAACGCCATTTGTTAATGACGTTTCTCTTGCCATAACAGGCAGCTCTTGATCCAAAAGTGCGGCAAAGTGTAGCTGGAGTGGTGTTGACTTCACCTGCCGTTGGAGTTCAGCCATCCCATCCAATTTTTGCTGTAAGAATCTTCTCTCCTAATCTTCCATATTTTGAGTATCCATATACGTTATTTCACAACGACCCCTTCGCGAACCAATGTAGTTACTAATTATACGCCTCCTGTTGTTGAAATTGTAGAAGCCCCCCCTCTTAAGTTTTCTTTGTTAAAAAGGAACTTACAGTTAACTCCCTTCTAATATCAGATATCTAAAATACTTACACCCCTGTTTCTGTATATTAAATTTATACATTTTACATAACTTAAAGTTCCTCGATTACAGGTGCTCGCCCCAGTTTTCTCCTTCTTGTTGCCGAGATTCCAAGTAAGCGCCGCAAACAAAAGGGGGTCTGTCGTCTCAAGAGATCCAGAGGCACTGGTGGCGAAGTATTCAGACCCATTAGTGTTTACCGGATCCATAAGGGTAAGAACAGGCTACGAAATTCTTCGAATCACCACCTACTTGCAGCAGAACTTGACCCGGTTGACAACACCGTTTCTGGTCCTCCATGGCACGGCTGATTCCGTCACCGACCCCGAAGCCTCCCAGAAGCTCCACGAGGAGGCTTCCTCGACCGACAAGACGATCAAGCTATATGAAGGACTGTTGCATGATCTGCTCTTTGAACCTGAAAAGGAAGAAGTCATGGACAATATCATTGCATGGTTGATCAGCAGACTGTGAAGGTTCATAGAGGGTTTAAGTAGGCAATGGATCAGTTTGTCTTGAAAATAAGATGGTGCTTATTTAATTTGGGACATGATGCAGTTCATGAAAAACTTGAGATCATCAAACTTTGTGGTATGTGTATGTTTTGGTTGCCGTTGGATTTTTCTGCCACATCTTCTACTCCATTCAACATATACACACACCATGTATATAAAATATTTTCCTATATAAATACATGATGTTATCTTTATACACATAGTGTGTGTATGTTTAACGGAGTAGAAGATGAGATAGAGTTTGCAATAGAAAATCCGGTCCGATTTTGGTTGGTGTAGGCATTTTCATCCAATGTATTTGTACCCACATAGATTACCAGTTGTTGAATCATTGAATTATATATAAATGATATTATCATATATTGATTCAACAGCTCACAATTTACATATGAGGATATCAAAATTTCCAAATTTGAACCTAGACTTCAAGAATTGGCTAACAAGGGGAATATAAAAAGATGGGCTCTTATTTTTTTAAAAACCATCAAAATAATAAATAAAAAAAATAATCTACCTGGGCAGTGAGACTTAATATTAAAATAATTAAAAACCCTCAATAATATTATTTGACAGATGATGGATGAATTAATTAAGCCTGCTAGGGTTAATCTTAGTGGTAAAATTGAAATCCCAAAAATTCTTGGAGTTTGAATTTTATGAAAAATATGATTGTCAGTCATAGTACAGTAGTTGTTCATAAGTAACTATCGACTATTAAATAATTATTTATGATTCACACATTTAATAGCTAACGGTTATGTTAAATAATACTTTTAGTCCTATAAGATATGAAGTTCAACGCTTTTATTCATCAATTTTACAAAATTTTTAAAATGATTCAAAAAATTGAAAAAACTCAACACGTGCAATGAGTGTAAGTTAGCTATTCGTATAACTGATGGACACGTACATTATACATGTTCTTGTTGTTTATTTTCTGACTGAAGCTTGAACATAAGACTAAATGTATCAAACTTTCTCATTTTTAAAACGATTTTAACAATCTCATAAAGCATGTCATTTGATACAATTTCAAAAATTTCGTAAAATAAAAGACAAAGTCTTCAACTCTTTATATAATGGGATTAATGTATAATTTCGACGAGCTTATTTATAAAAGTGTAAAAATTAATTTTTTTTATCCCCACCAAACACTTTAATTTTAACTTTCTTTTCTCCATTTTGAACTTATGTTATCAAACACTTAATGTATGATTGCTTAGCCTATAATTTTTGGCAATGTATTCCCACGTAAAAATAGAAGTTATTGCAAGTAGATCTTAATGACTGGTGATTAGAGTTTCTGATATAAGTAAGACTAATTACGATTATCCTATCATTAATTAAATATTCTCCTAATGGAAGTAGAAAAAATACCTACGAAAAAGAAGCACGTTTTTTTCTTCTGCTACAATCATCCGTCGTCGAATGCGACTCCTCATCACATAAAAGGCGCATCGATAATTGAGACTGAAATTAGATGAGTTTTTCCTTTTATTTATTTATTTACATATATCTATATATATATATTTAATTGATTTCTTGTTCGGACAAGCAAACCCATTAAAATCAACAATTATTCAACACTCAGGTGACTTTCTATAGAAGCCAGTTTTCTCCAAAATCTCCAAACCCTCATCGATTTTCTCTCACAAGAAAAGGGTTTCTTTTTTGTTTTACTAATCCAGCATTAGGGATTATTTTTGGGAGAATCCACTCGAGTTCACTCGCATTTGTCGATGGATTTCCAGAGCAAGAAACTCATTAACGACCCAAACGGTCACGATAATTCCTCGCTCTCCGCTGTTTATGATTTTTCTTTTTTACCATTTTGTGTCTGCATTTTGGTTTTCTTGAACTTTTTCCTTGAATTTTTTTTTTTCGGGGTTTTCTTGGATGGGGTTTTGTTTTTGGGAGAGGTGGGAGTGGTGTGCATTTGATGCATGCACTGCACTCGAATTTTAGTCGGCCTTGACTTTTTTGTTTCTGTTGCAAAAGGGAATTTTCGCGGATGATGCTCCATTTGTACTTTTTATTGGGGAATGGCAAGGGTTTTAGTTTTTTATTTTATTTTCGTAAATGTCTTTGTCCGGTTGATGTTTATCTGGAATTGGGATTTGGATTGTATGTTATTCATGTTGTTTAGTACGTGATTGCTATGCTGTACATCGTGGTTTAAGAGTTGTAGTTTACTCGGCAGGAGGATAACCAGCCGAACTTACTGAATACTTGTGTAGATAACTATGATTCTACTGGAACTTTGTCTTTCTTCGTCTTCTCTTTTCTTTTTTTATTGTTATTTTTAATTGTTGGGATGAGGCCTTCTAGGGTGCAAGATTTTGCTTATTTAGCATCATGAGTCATGATATTAATGAGATCTGCATGTTATTCATTATGCCCCACCATGCATGTCCGACTTTCTCAACACGTTTCTAAATGCATTTCCAAAGCTGAATTTATGTACTCTGGTTGCAGATGTTGTGACTGAGTTCATTGAGGGTCTGGTGGAAACTTATCCTGGGTTGCAGTATTTGGATGGTTTTCCTGATGTAATGATATGAACTACTTTATTTTCATGCTTCAGTTCATGCATCACTGTCTTTTATATGTGTTGCTTCCATCTAACAGCATTTTATGTAGGTCAAAGTTGTGTTACGCGCTGATGTTCCTGGCGGAACATACGACAAAGTAGCCGTTATCTCAGGTCCGAGGCATCATTGATTTCTTTGTTTCCATTCTCTGTTATAGTGCTCAATTACCAATATTGCATGCTGAGCATGAGGTGGGCCATATATGCTTCCCCTGTTTTAGCCAGTATAGTAGAAAGCCTCTATGTCTATACTTGATCTTAGTACTAATAGTTATTCTACACATGAAGAGATGACCATACCTATTTTGTCCTATTATCGTTGTTGTGGTTGATTGTAGCCATCATATTAGAATCTTTCTAACCTTGACTTTTCAGATACAATTAAAAGAATATAGTTGTCCATACTAAACGGTTCCATTGTCTCAGCGGCGTAACGACAAGTAAATTTGGTCCTTTCTGATTTCTATATGTTGTTGGACATTTTGACAAACTAACAAGATGATGTTTCGCTATCAGAATTAAATGCTGTTGATAAGAACTCTTAGTTGACTGTAAAGAGTTCTAGTTTGATTAGAATTGTATAAGAACTCTGATAAACCTTATGAAAGTTGCTTAACATACAGGAGGCGGAAGTGGTCATGAGCCTGCTCATGCTGGATTTGTTGGAGAAGGAATGCTGACAGCAGCAATCTGTGGGGATGTTTTTGCCTCTCCTCCTGTTGACTCCATTCTTGCAGTATGTAGACTTCTAATCACACTAATTGATAACATCATGGTTTCATTAATTTTAGTTAATTTCCTTCTTGATATTTCCTTAGTTGATCAAAACTAAATTCTTGCATCAGGGCATCCGAGCTGTGACTGGTCCTCCGGGATGCCTCCTCATTGTCAAGGTATCTTTGATTGTGATTTTGATAAAATTAACCTTTTCTCTTCCCAATGTACTACTACTTTTGTTCATAACATATGCTCATTTTATTCTTGTAGTTGTGCACCTCACTACTTTCAAAATGTGGAATCAGGCTGCTTGTAGTCTTTTTCTGTCAAAATTATTATAATAATTGCATGTACCTTCATGACGGCATGTTGATTTGGTTAATCACAGAATTACACTGGTGATCGCTTGAACTTTGGTTTGGCAGCTGAACAGGCAAAATCTGAAGGTTATAAAGTGGAGGTATGCCTTTTTTATGTGACCCAGATGATATACTAAAATTAAAATTTAGCTAATAAATGGGCTTACAACAATTTGTGCTAACAGATGGTAATTGTTGGTGATGACTGTGCTCTACCACCTCCAAGAGGCATTGCTGGAAGAAGAGGTTTAGCTGGAACCATTCTTGTTCATAAGGTTGGTTCAGTGTCTTCCTCCATCCTGCAGTGTGTTCTTTTATCCCACAGGATTGAATATGTGCTTCTCATACCTTTGTTTTATTTCGGACCAACCGCTTTTGCAGACTTTGTCGATTTCTTCTTGTTCTCCACGAATTTATTTGTTAAATCAGAAATTTCTGCATTCATGTGTTGCAAAATAGATTTTTAAACAGCAATGAAGGTATGCATACACATGCAATTTTTTTTCCTGATATGTTATTCAACTACTTTTGTTTTAAATTTCAAAGGTAACCTCAGTTATTGAAAAGAAGCATCATATTTCTCCTCATTTTTTTTTTCATCTTGTCATTGTGGTCTCAATAAATTGCATTCTAATGCTGTAAGATTGAAATGAATCCTATGAACTATAAGAAATTATATATGCTCATGTTCCTAATTTATTGAACAGTCATAATAAGAGTACAGTAATTTGTTAAACAGTAAAATAAATCACGCCAATGTTCTAGATTAACATGCTAAAATATTCATGTAAAT
>NC_026145.1:13220226-13222312 GCF_000512975.1 Sesamum indicum | reverse complement strand
TATTGCATTAGACATACATGGTTTTATTTGTATCACTAGTTCTCTTTCTGTGACTAGTTTCCTTTAACTGTTCGAGTCGGATGTGTTAGACAAATCATTGCTGTTGTATCTTACACTATCCTAAACTATGATGGTTGAACTGGTTCATACGATGCAACTAAACACTTAATTGCTTATTCTACTCTAGTTACTGATAATTGACTTATTTGCCAATCCCAGGTTGCTGGGGCAGCTGCGGCTTCTGGTCTCGCTTTAGCAGAAGTTGCTGCTGAAGCAAAACGGGCATCAGAAATGGTTGGTACAATGGGTGTAGCATTATCGGTTTGCACATTGCCCGGTCAAGTGACGCCAGATCGTTTGGGCCCTGGCAAGATGGAGCTTGGTCTTGGAATTGTAAGGGGTTACTTTATGATTGAGTTGATTTTGATTAAAAATAGAGTTAGTTTTGGATAGGTGCATTTCATTTCCAATTATCTAATGCCGTGATCACTTGTGGTGCTTGCAGCATGACAATCAAGATGTATTTTTAGTCATGAGAGTTTTGACTTAAAAAATTTGTGTTGTTTCAAATCTTTAGTTCCTAGTAGAATATTGCTTGACATTGTCTTTCTGTTTCATAATTGCATATAACCAGTTGATGTTGGCAATCAAAGGGTTCTCGTACTCTTAACTGTAAAAGTAGTTTCAGCAATCTCAGTTGAAGGGAATCTGTAACAAAGTTATTGAATGGCATAATGAATGTCACTGTCCGTGCAAGTGATCTATACCCTCTTTCATGTCTTTCAGCATGGAGAACCAGGAGCTGCTGTGGCTGATCTCCAACCTGTTGACATTGTGGTCTCTCATGTCTTGAAGCAAATATTGTCAACGGTATGCCACTATTTGTTAGATGTGTAATGTTTAATACAGCTTATCTGATATAGAAACATCATCTCTAAGAGAGGACTCAGTGATGAGAATTTTCAGGTAAGTTGTCTATCCTAAATTTCGTCAAATTTGTGGAGTTTCCCTCAGTGTGATGTGGTGCAAGTGTACTATGAAATGATCGAAAGTCAGATTATTGTACTAAAAATCACTTGTACTTCTGCGCCACAGTTGATACTTTTTCAACTATAGATGTCGTTGGCACTGCAAAAACAATTATATAAATAATAGTCTAAGTTAATTTGAGTAGGTCTTTAGTTTGCCTTAGTGAAAGTGCTGGTATTGAAGGTTATAAAATTTGAATAGTAGAATGATTAGGCCTATATATGAAATAACTATTTGCAGCTATCTTTTATGGTGTAAAGACTGCATGTCAAAGCTGGAAGAATGTATTGATGTGATTTGATCTCTATCGACTGTTGTCTGTGGGAAAGGCAGGCTGAGGTGAACATGGAATTCTGACAATGATAACATGTTCAATTCGTTAAATGATGTAACCTTGTTAAAAGAAAGGCTAAGAATTAAGGTTAACAAGCACTGAGATGAGTACAGTCACATGATGGCTTGTAGTTTGATAAGTTCTGTAGTTCCAACCGAACAGATTGATACAAGAAATTGGGAAAAGATTGCAGGTTCTGCTTGATGAACTTGACTCCGAAGACTTCAGTACATAGACAGGAAATCACAAGCTGAGGACTTGTGTATTTCAGCTTTTTGGTCTTGAATGTTTTCCTTTTTTCGTGTGTGTCTGCGTCTTGACAGTTCTCTTTTTGAATTGAGAGTTTCCATGCTTCAAGATTACTATTTGGCAAACTGCCTCTTGTGGTTTTACTTTTTCTTAAAGTGTTATTCCTAGTTTGGCACCAAGTTGTGATTATCCTGATCATCTGTAGGAGACCAATTATGTTCATATAACACGTGGCAGTAGAGTTGTTCTCATGATTAACGGGTAAGCCTGAAGCTAAACACATATACCTCTTCATATTCTGAGATGATCTTTTAGCACTCTTCAGAAGCACTTTCCACTGCAAATATCATTGTTAATTCATACCTGTGTTTTCTGTTAATTCTTTTTTATTTTCTTGTGGCATTCAGATTAGGGGCCACTCCTCTTATGGAACTGATGATTGCGGCTGGAAAGGCTGTTCCTAGATTGCAGCTG
>NC_026145.1:13193918-13220126 GCF_000512975.1 Sesamum indicum | reverse complement strand
TATGACCTCCCTAGATATGGCAGGTACGTTTGTGCACGCCATAATATATTTTTATGAGAGAGCCCAGTATTATGTTGTTTTTTTTGCAGGATTTTCAATCACTGTTATGAAGGCAGACCAAACAATTCTGAACCTTCTGGATGCCCCTACTAAGGCTCCAAATTGGCCCGTTGATGCTGATGGTTAGTATCATGTCAATGCCTAAGAGTTGGTCACTCTTCTAGACTCCCGCTTGTGGGAAATCCGAATTTATGGTCAAAATAAATGACTCTTTCACGACTTAATTTAATCTATTTAAATTAATTATGCCCTCAGGTAATCACCCACCAGCCAAGATTCCCGTTCCTCTTCCACCATCTCGTACAAAAAAGAATGAAGAGGTATGCTGATCCCAACTTTGCTATTCTTTGGCAGATGAGACCTTAGGGAACTTGTCCCCAGAGTAGGGCGTACACCTAAAACTGTTTGCTCTTGAAATTGAATAGTTGTTCACTAAGAAAAAAAAGTCAATGGTGCCTTTGTTTCAACATTGAACTTCATGAAAATTATTTACCCTTACCTCCCTTTTCCCATGAAGTTCAAATGAAAATTTTGCATGTGGTAAAGGGCATGAGATACATGTACCTTTAACCACATCATTCTATAACAGGCCTATTATTCATATGCCATCATCAGAAAAGACACTTGTAGTTTGACCAATATCAACAAAGGATCACCTGCCAAAGCTAGGATATGGCTTGAACCTATCTACCTATTGCTTGTGTTCGAAATATACTATCGGCGGGACATTAATATTCTTTAATTATGACTTTTTGCTCTTCCATGCTTCCTTCTGTAGTAAAATGATCATTATGTGATTTATCAAAGCTTAATTTGAGCATTAAAATTCAATAAGGTTGGCCACCCCCCCAAAATGTGTCTATGAACAAAACAAAACGAGTTGGTCTTCTGGTTTTAATTCTGATGCAATTCTGTCACTGAAAACACGTGTTGTGACCTCACTGCCTCTTGTTGGTTCGACTATTTTGTTAGACATTGGGTCGGCCTCAACAGCTAAGTCCTGAAGGGCGCATTCTCGAAATAGCTATTGAAGCAGCAGCAAAAACAGTTATTGATCTGAGGGACAATTTAAATGAATTGGATGGCAAAGTTGGTGATGGTGACTGTGGATCAACAGTAAGTGTCCGGATTTATTATATGTTCCCTCTAGCTTAAGAATGCAGCTTACATGGTGAATGAGTCTGACACCTTGTTATACTGTAGATGTCCAAAGGTGCATCAGCCATTCTTGAAGACATGAGAAAGTGGTAAGCCTCTTTTTGTCCCTGGCTTCTCTTTCTCCCTCTCACGCACACATGCATTATGTTGTGGTACTACTCACAGCATTGTATTTTTCCAGAATATGTATGCATATTTTTCTTTATTATGAGTTGGAATTACTTGAAGTTGAGATATATCTACTTTCTTATGAATGTAATATGTGGTTGTACTAGTGAAGTCTTACCACTGTTTATAGCTAGAGTATTTTGGCTTGAATTTATTTTAATTGGACTATGGCTTTGGTTTATGGAGTTCTTTGAAATACATCCAAGAACACATGGGAAAGAAACTTAACCCTCTTGAAAGTACGAAACAATTGTTTTCCTACTTCTGTGTTGTTTTTCTCTTGGTTTCCTCATGACTGAAGTTGGTCCAAAAGATTCGCTGCTTGTGGGGTTTCTGTTCAATTTACCAAACCAACTATGAAATTCAAATAACCTGTATGTGCTCTTCCCTTTCTTAACATGATTAGGATTGGAGTAGCGCATTGTATTCTGTAACTGGAGTAAGTTGCATTTTCTTCTTAGTTAGTATCACCTTATGTTAAAGACACAGAAAATCCGATGGAGGGCAACCAGCAACCAGTGGATGATTGATTGTGATTTTGACTCCTTGAACTCTAGGTGTTAGCAAGAACTTAAGAGATGAATTTTGTCTGGTGGCAGGTGAGGAACATCTATATCAAATTTAGTGCTGTTTGCTGATAGATTAGTAAACTAGGGAAAAGCTTTTCCTGGATTGCATTACAATTAGGAGTACATTTCTTCAGTCAACTCACAAAAAACTGATGCTGTTTAAATTAAAAATTTCCTCCAATTTACCTGTAAATCATTTAATATTTTTATAGTCCTCTGACAGCAGAAGACCCCCAGTAGGAAGCTCGTACTGTCAAGACCTTGCTTTTGGTTTCCTTTTCTTTACTCTGTTTGTAGTCTCCCATTCTATCTTTTGCCTGTCCTTTTCAATTCTACTGGGTGCATATGTATTGCCTGATATTGGACCAGTTAAATAGCCTTGTTATTACTTTCTCCAGTTTCTTACTTTATTTTGATCTCTGGATCCTACTTTCCAGTTATCCACTGAATGACCCTGCAGAGACTGTTAATGAAATTGGAATTTCTATAAGAAAAGTCATGGGAGGAACCAGTGGTATCATGTAAACATTTTCCTTGTCTATTTCAACTTCTTCCTTTTCTATCATAACTGCCGAGGATATTGTATTTAACTTGATGACAAAGGTTCCTTTTGCAATAACAGATACGACATATTCTGTAAGGCAGCATACGCACAGCTGAAGGCAAATAGTCAGTCGGGTATTACAGCACTAGAATGTAAGTAGACTTAATGTATGGCTTTTAGATTTGACAGCTGTGCAAAAGGCAGTAGCATAAACCAAAGCTTCTTGATTTAGGGGCTGGTGCTCTTGAAGCTGCTATTGATGCAGTCAGTAAATATGGTGGTGCCAAAGCAGGTTATCGGACATTATTGGATGCTCTTATTCCAGCGTCCTCTGTCCTTAAAGAGGTTAGAAGCTATAATTACCATGTTTCTTGTTCAGTGAGTATCAATTGATTAAGGCATTTTAGTTACTCATTGCGCTTTGTGGATAGAAATTGACTGCTGGAGAAGATCCTGTTCAGGCTTTTGCCTTATCTGCTGAAGCAGCAGTTGCCGGTGCCGAGTCAACTAAAAACATGCAAGCACAGGTAATGATCTTCAGACCAAGCTTTTCACATAATATCAAGGGGTTAATTACACGTAGACCCCTATTGAAAATGCAAATACACTTTCCCCAAAGAAGTTTGAAATTACCCTTTCATCCCCTTCGAAAATTCTCCACCCCCTTCCATTAGGGTTTGGATGAAAAATGTTGACGTTAGCAAAAGAAATTACAGCAATTTTCAATTTTGCATCTCATTTAACATTCCCATGTATATTTTTATATTTATAAAGGGATAAATACAATATCTGTAGAAAGAGTGACGTTAACATCATTACATTTTTCTCCTTATAGGTACAAAATTATTACACGGGATTGTTAAATGAGGGGTAAAATTAAAAATTTATGTAATTATTTTGCTGAAGTTAGTGTTTTTGACCAAATCCTAACGAAAGAGGGTGAGGTGTAAACCGTGAATTTTCGGAGGGAGTGTAAGTGTAATTACCCCTAATATTAAATTAAAAGGTTTTTGATCACTTTGTAGGGCATCACATCTATGTTTTTCTTCTATTTTCTGCAAACCTGTCTTCACAGTTTGTTAACATTTCTAGCTGCCATGCATAAGTTGTCAAAGAACTTAATGAAGCGACTTTTGAGATTGATGTGCATACAAATAGCATGCTCTAAATTAAGCAAGGCAACTCAGCAGTTCGGTGAATAAACATATGGAGATTCTCTTATGCTAATGTTGTTGATCTTGTCTCTCTCTTTGGCTTATAACCAGCCACCACAATCCAAATATGCTTCAGTCCTACTTGTCATAGTTATCTGCACCTGAACTAATTAGCAAGCCTTTTTGCAGGCTGGCCGGTCATCTTATGTGTCAGCTGACATTCTAGCATCAGTACCCGACCCGGGGGCTGTGGCTGCAGCTTCTTGGTACAAAGCAGCAGCATCAGCCATGAAAAATAAGTACCAGGCTTCATGAGCAACGGTCGACGGTCTCAATTGCATCCTTCCGGCATCCTTTTTTTTGTTTGCGAGGAGGAAATTTTATGAGCAAATTTTTGTTCTATACACTTTCTGAACTTACCAGCTTTCCGCTTATGCAGTTTATGCATAAAGCCGAGAAAGCGTAAGATTCATCACCAGTAACATTATTAATGGATCATGTGCTTTCTGAAGCTCTGATGTCAAACTCTCCATTACCCGTGCCTGCATATGTTTTTCTTTAATAAATTATGGCTTCTTGTGCGCGTCAGAAAACATGCTCGAGATGATTGTGATATAATATTGTTCGGACTGTTGATCACTCATTTGCATGCAGGTGGCGATTGATGCTTCATGGGTGTTGAGCTTGTAATTTGTCAGAGCATTAGAATTAAAAGTGATTTAGGTCAGAGAAGAGAAATTTTTTTATATGCATACAAAAAAGTTTAACGGTAAGAGAAGTAGTATTAATTAGGCTATGTTTGAGAGGGATGGATGTGAATTTGTGGATTCTGAATTCTTAATGACAAATTCTTTGGATAATTATATTGACAATTACATTTCGTGAAATATGCACGGGAGTTTGAAGTCTCTTGATATGAACTTATTTGATATCTTTAATCAAATTCAAGTCTATCCATTCAAACACAACTTTAGGCTACATTTGGATTGAATGATTTTGGTTTGAGGAAAGAAATTAGAAAAAAGAACATTGAAGTTACGTCAAATAAATTGAATATCAATATTTTCATAGAATATAGTTCAAATAGAGAATTAAAATCCTTTTTAAGGTGGAAATGTTCCAATAAATTCAAAAAAGTTTTTATTATGGATTTGATGTCCCATAATTTAAATCTATTAATTTTTTATTTTGACGGGTTAAATGTATCAATTCAAATGTAGTTTTCATAGTGTATTTGGGTAGAAGGATTGGATTTGAGGAAAGAGATAGGGGAAATGATTAATGGGAATTTGAAATTTATCAGCATTACATAAAATATAAAATAGTAAAAAATGAGAGCGGAAAGGTTTGAAAACTCTTTTTAACATAGAATTGTACAAACAAATTATCAGTAAAACTCAAACACTTCCAAGTTAACATTAGCAACATCTCGGATTTCTTGTTAGCACCACATTGTTAAGTATTCCCACACGCTCTGTATTTTGCATTTTCTTAACCAAATTTTGCAAGTCACATCAAGAACAATATCACCTTGCTGGTGGATGCACGTGTTAGACAAGAACGGTCAAGAAGACTCTCTTAAATGCTTGAAATCTTTTGAAGGCTAGAGACGTTTCAGAATCTGATATCTGGGCTGCATCAAGCGATCTCCCAAGGTAGATGAAAAGCTTTAGCACGTGAAATCTTTTAAAGGAAAATCATTTGTGGTGCATATATCCATTTTCTCGTTGTTCTGGACAATTCCAGAACAAAGTATGAGAGAAATCACATCAAGAACATGTAGAATTAAGGTCATGACAACTGTTGTCTGGGATTGGACTAGCTTGAGATTTCTATGTTTGACAAGTGTTTTCCTAGTTACGACAGTCTCAAGTTACTAAGCCTAATTTGGGAGTCGTAGATTTTTACCAGAATTAACATCGACTACCATTAGCTGAGTCGTTGTGAAAGATGTGTCCAACCTTGAACCGACTGGAGGATGATAAATCAGACTAAGTTGTCACAGAGCAATACAAAGAGGGTGTTTTGATGAGTACTGAGTTGTCACTGATATACAACTCAAGAACACCTTTTACTTTTTTTGTCTGCGGTACAGACTATCAGGAAATTGCAAATATAGATTGAGGAATACATGCAAAATCAAGAAGGAAAAACAAGCACAAAACACGATTTTTACTTTGTTTGGTAAGCGCTCTTACATCCATGGCCGTTCAATGTTTTCTTACTAGGACAGGATTTCGTACAGTTATAATAAATGACTTCCAGAGAACTTCAAGGGGATCCAAAAGCCGTCTCGACACCTTTGAGTGCGTCAAAGGTTGATATTTCAGATAACAAACATGGAGTAAGAGAGACCGCCAAGGACATCACACAAGTCTGTCTTACAGAAGAGGATACGTCAGATTATGGCAACGGAAATCACCTTTTCCTTTACAAGCTCCTCAGCTTCAGCAAATTCATTAGATTCCTGTTTCCCATTTTCAACAGTTGTAGCTACCATAGACAGAAGGTCACATGCATCTCGGATCGATTTAAGACCAAAATCACTCTCTTGTTTCAGTCTCTTCCCTTATTGTTGTATGGCGACTATGTTGACCACAGTTTAAGAGAACATTATTTCAACATAAGACATGTATACTTGCACTAAATAATGGAATTACATGAAACAAGCTTTGACAGCAAGAACTATGGGTTACCTGTCTGAATGAAATAGCCGGCCAATTAGAACAGACAGGATGGTCATAAGTGATGGTGCACCCTTTGAATCAAACAAAAGATGGATGATTGGCAGACAAGGTACAAAAGGATATAAACTCGCATATGCAAATGTATGCTCAAAGACCAATACAAAGAGATAGCAGAGACGTGCTTACATGGGAAAGGACGAGTACTAAGTCACCTTTCAAAATATTTTACCTCATCTCCAATCTCAGAAACAAATATCAAAGAGAATGCTGCAGCGGAACCTGACTCCATAAGTGCTTGTAAGAGTGCCCAAGGTCCTTTCTTGAAGAGAATAAGCATAAGAGCTATAGGAAAAGGGTAAGGAATTCGATCAGGAGATTTTTCGCTGCCATGAATTTAAACAAGCTAGTCAGAAAATGGGCTCAGTAACATCTGTTTGATCATTTGCAGCCAAAATATGAAAGATACAAGTGACACGCTTAAGACAATATATTGAAGATTGCCCAAGGATGTCTTTAATTTTTATTTTATTTCTTGACAATATATTTAATAGGTCCATAACCTAAATTTTGATTGCTACAAACAAACACTTGTTTTATTTATTTATGTTTTTGTTAATTTCAATATTTTATTTTTGTTATAATTAAGTATTAAAGTTGTGAAACCACACCTTTGATTTTGGTTATAAAAGTGATAATTAAAATATTTTTTTATAATAATCGCCAAGAGTAATACAATTTGAGAATAGCTTGCTATGAAAAAATCAAAATCGCACCGTGACTACCCCTACAAATGGTGATGTTCTTGTCCCATCTTTCATATTAATTCTTTAAAATCGAATAATTGTTAATTCTTGATATTAAGTTTACAATCTTGAAATTTATGTTGAATATGAATCTTTTATGATTTTATCTCTCTCTCTATCTATTTTTCGTATTATTTCAATGAGAAAAATTAAACATATTATATGAAGCAACAATAATTCAAATAAACAAAGTAATTTAAGGTTTTATTTAGATCAATAGGTTTCAAATCCCTATATTTGGATTTGTTTTGATAGTTATAATTTTAAACAGTTTCAAATCACTCGACTCTAAAATTAAAATATGCTTTGATAAACATTGATGAATTTTAAATTCTTCTAACATCAAATAATTTGAAATTATTCTTTTAGATTTAAATTTATTGATCCAAATGATAGGATAAAGTAATAAGTTAAAAAAAATAAAATAAAATAATGTTTTAGTTAAGACATTCTTGTGAAAAAATAAGTTGTGATTTTCCAACAATGGAATGTTGTGTGGCAATACAATACTGTCTCCATTGAATTTTAAATCTAAATGTATAATCATTTCAAGAATTAGCATTTAGTAAAAAAGTGCTAAATGGCTTATATTTTTGTGGGCTCTATATTTACAAATACTTAAAATGCTAATTTTCAACACAAAACTTTTCATCTTCTTTCCTTGTAATAATAATAGTGGGACTTTCTCCATCCCATCACATATTTTTGTAGTCATAACATTGTCATAATCTAACATCATTAACTCTCCAAATCTTCATTGCTAATATTCCTTGTTAGTGTATATATTTAACAACACACCTTAAGAAGTATCAATTTTTTGGGTTTTTGATCAAAAGTATTTTCCAAGAACAGTGTGGTGGGAATATATGTATGCTCTTGCATGACATTAGTGCCCATCAAGATTTCATTTTTCTTTTAAAATTTATAATATTTTTGAAGATTTTTCATTTCATTTCTCTATTTTTGTGCCCATTTTTCCCACTCCCACCTCCTCTTCCGTTCCCAAGGAGGGCTTAAAATCTGAAACAAAGGGAAAAATAACCTAAACCAGCCGACTCTTGTTTCTCTTAGTAAGTTCTCTATCATCCGTTCTCACTCTCTCGTGTTTTTTGTCAAAATTTTTGCCATTTTATCTTGCCCAAGTTTTCTTTTTCTGAATCTGTTGTCTATACTATGTATGATTGAAAATCTATTATCTACGGAGATCTGGCATAAAAACCCCCAAAGTCCCTGCATTTTTTCTTGGTTCTGGATTTTTCGATGCTTTTTTTTGCTGTTTGTATCTTTTGTGTGTGATTATGTACGGAGATTTGTTTGCTATAGTTGTATTTCTTGTGTGGTTTTTGTAGGGGTTGACATGATGAAACTCAAGAACAGCATTGCGATATGTGGATTGTTGTTGGTGATGTAGTTGTGCTAAAATTCCGTTTGGCTGTTCATTGGAAGGGAGTTTATTTTACTGAATTCTGTGCTGGTGTTCTTCGTTGTTTAACGGGTTGACGTTGTATCTGTTTCTTGCAATAAGATGGATGGAAATGGAAATATGAATCTGAGGAACTGGGGTTTCCTTGAACCCCCAACAACTACACTTAAGAGCCATCTGGGCCTTCAGCTAATGTCCTCCATGGCTGAGAAGCCCCTTTTTGGTGGTGGTGGAGTTCGTGATCACCAGCACACCCACCCGTCATCCGTAATGGCCTCTACTAATGGCGGACCGTTCCATCACCATCGTGTTGGCGGCATTTCGGAAGCCCACTTTCCGATGGACTATTGGATGAATCAAAACAGGGACAAGTACCTCAACGTTTTATCTGGAAATCAACACCATGCTTATTATCAGTCAAGTTATGGTGTTTCGCCGGAGACTTCATCTGCTCATTCTATCCAAATGCCCCAGCAAATGAATTTACCAAAAAATGACAATGTGATCTGTGAAATGGAAGAAGTGTGTGAAGAAAGAGATAATGGTGGTGGTGGTGGTGGCAGTGGTGGTGCGGTGGCAAAGAAGAGAGGTGGTGGTAAAGTCCCAAAGTCTCCCCCGAAAGAGAAGAAACCGAGGACTAGGACTCCTAGGGTGCAAAGGGATGAGTCTGCTCCTTCAGTTCATCGCGCAAGGACTCCCAAGAAACGGGCGGAAATTGTAATTAATGGAGTTAGTATGGATATTTCAGAAATTCCTATTCCAGTTTGCTCGTGCACGGGGACACCACAACAATGTTATAGATGGGGATCTGGTGGTTGGCAGTCTGCTTGCTGTACAACTGGGGTGTCTGTTTATCCCTTGCCTATGAGCTCGAAGAGACGGGGTGCAAGGATAGCGGGACGGAAGATGAGTATTGGAGCTTTTAAGAAGGTCTTGGAGAAACTTGCATCCGAAGGTTATAATTTCTCTAACCCAATTGATCTAAGGAGTTACTGGGCGAAACATGGTACAAATAAGTTTGTGACAATCCGATAGATTTTGTTATAGAGATGCTGTGGTTGACTCCTACATGCATGCAGCATTCATTTTCTGCTGTACATAAATGAATGGCCTGGCCAGAAGCAGAAGCTTCTCATAGTTTCTAACTAGTGAGCATCCAGAAGTGAGTTTCATTTTCATTAATTGCCTTTTGGAGCACCTCGGATAAGATTTGCTTTAACTGTTCACATTTTGTAGTTCAAGGGAAACGGTAATCTTTTCCAGTAACAAGGTACGGGAATGTTTTGTTGAGATTCTTTTTTGCAATTATGTCTCCCATTCATTATCTGATAATGATCTTCGTTTAAGTTACTGTTTTTGTCTTGGTTCTTGGTTCACTTTCATATCCATTAGATTCCTGATATCATTTTGCGGATAGGAAGCTTATATTGAAGCAAATTGAGACAAATGGAAACTATAAAGGTTACGACTTTAATGAACATTAGAGCAAAGAGACTGTTTATAGTGATTTACTATTGAATCACGAAAGTAAAATCTAATTGCTGTTGGGTGCAGCTCAAGCATTCTTCGTATTATGCAATTAAATAGTCAAAGAAGTTAGGGTTTCCTCCATTCTAGGCCATTAAAGGAGAAAGGTTTACTGAAATATTTCCACTAATTTTAGTGGATTCCAGATACGCCTAAATGCTCTGGTAACTGATTTTAAATGGTGTAGGTATGCTTTTTTAATTTTGTCCTCAGTCGGACATGTTATATCCACTCTTAAGGATGTCAGTCCTAATAACTTAATTAGCACGATTCCTTGTGTGATTTGTGTCTTTATGCTTCTCTTAAAAGGATGCTTCCTTTGTTTTCTGGTGTATCACTTTACAGGAGAATATTGGTGTTTTTGAAGGATTTAACTGCTACATAAAAAATCTGAAGAAGAAAACTGTGATATTTCTTGGTGAGAGTAGAAATGCGGCTCCTATTTCTAATTGAAGTGAGTTGAGTTGTTGGGAATGGGTTAGAGTTGTTTACATTTGATGAGTATTGCTTTGGGTTAATCACAAGCTGAGTTGGACCTTCAAGCTATACCTCTGGAGAATGTTGAATATGTGGAATGAAAAGGATAGTCGATGTGATGTTGTTAGGTTGATATTCATACCCATGGCTATGGTGACACTGTCACATAAACTGCCTCAAATAGGAGGATCTTTTGCTCTTCTGTCTGATGGACTATGTTTGGGGTCCATAATGTCGTTATGATATCTTGAATACATTCGAATACTTTATACAAGGAGCAGCATTACAAAGAAAGTGTCTGATTGCTCGATATGCTGCTAAGTACATTAAAACTGACTCCCTCTACCCTGAGACCAATTCTATGCTTTTCTGGATATGGATGTGGGCTTGTTATGAAGTCCACAAGAACGTGAATTTACAGACCTCTAACTTAAGCCAACTATCCATATAATCATGTCTTCTGGTTGTGGCAGAGTGAAAGAAGGTTCGTGTTTGTTATATGAATTCTGGATTTCTTTCAATGTGAAAGTTATGGTTCGCTCAGGCCTCAGGGGACTCTCTTACCACATAGTGAAAGTCAACAACAGTTATCCTCTGTACTGGGTTGCAAGAGCCGATATTATAGTATTTAGTTCATCTAGTATACAATGAAAACATTGAGGAAAACACCCTGAACTTTCTTTCCCGGGCTGAAGTTACAAAGAAGCTTAACTGCACTTGTTTGTTTTTCTCCACTTTTTTTCTTGTTCTGTTGCGGTCTGGTCCTAAATTCTGCCGTTACGGATGGACGTCGAATCCACCAAAAATATTATACTACTATACGTCCTAAATTTAAAGGGATTTTTTGATTGTGAAGAAGAATAAAAATAAAAATTAAATTAAAAAGGGTTAATAAAATTAAAAGAGGTAATATGATAGAAGAGTATTCCAGTTAAAGGCTGGATCATGCCTAATTTTATGGGCGATTATAGATGCAAAGATAACAATCATTCAAGATAGATGGTCGATTATAGATGCAAAGATAATAATAATTCATGATAGATAAATTGATTATGGCCATTGGTACGATCTCGCCTTTTCTTATCTTCTGGATAGTCAAAGAACGCCCGTTGACTAAATTCCTAATTAATAAACAATCTTGGGAACATTTTCAAGATTTAATTTACCGACAACATTAAGAACTAAAAATGTCTAATTCTAATCAATAAATTCCTACAAGGATTTATTTTAAGTTAGATTGTGTATTCTCTACAATATAATTGAAAATTTTTACATAATCAATTATACTATGTTACCACTACTTATTGAACTAAACAAATAATTACGGATTTGCAAGTTCAATTGGCTAGGCAAATATTCTTGACAATGAATAACGGTACATATCATTCATAAATCAGATTATTTATAGTAAAACCACAGAGAACAACACAAATACCAACATGAACGAAAGTAAAAAGCATCAATTAAATCTCACAACTTGTTGGAATTAAGCATTCACCAAGTCTTTAATCAGAATGAGAGAACTCGATAAACATGCTCACGAAAGAGCGCATGAACGACAAAGTAAGAAAATATCATAAATACACAGAAAACTAGAGAGATGGGAATTCAAGGTCTGAAATTCCCAAGAGTTAAAAAAATTGTCTCTTAAAGTGAATTACATCACATATATATACTTATTAGATACCTAATTCTACTAGGATTAAAAATGTAGATTCCTAATTGAACTAAAAGACTAATAAAAATAAAATTATTATCCTAATTAAACTCCTCATTCATAAAAAAGGTAGTCCAAGCAGCTACAAATTCTTGCCACAAATCAAGTTTGAGTCTTGTCCGAATTTTTATTTTGGTTCTTTTTTTCATTTTCTATTTCATTTGTCATAATACTGCAAAAGAATATTTAATTAGGAGCATTTTGGTCACAAAATAGGTCAAAATATCACATGAAATAAGCACAAAATATGATCTTATCAATTACCCTTGCATCCTCGTCTTTCTCCTCTCTTGCTGTACTAGTTATATAAATTGATGAACGTAAACAAGACCGTTGTTTAGCCAACGTAAGTTGTGGAGAAGCATTAGCCTTTGCCTTGCATCTCTCTTCACTATTGACCCAGGCTTAAGTTAAAGTTGAGCTAGTTCTGATCAGTAACATGACTGTAATTTGGCAGTGGAAGGCCTATGGGTGGTAATATGGGTCGAAACTCATGACGCGGACTAGTTGGATCCATTTTTAGTGGGTGTGTGTTAGATTTGGTCTTGAGACGTTTAAATGGGACTGGATTGAAGTGGGTCGGGTCTCGTCTCATAATCAATTTAGAATGGGGCTTGATTAAAAACATTTGTTAATTTCGAACAATCATTTTTGTAATAATCTTGTACATTGTATATAGAAAATCATCCATTATGGAATTTAACTCTGTTCATTGAGTGGGAATTGCTATAGGAAAATCATTTTTCTAAAGAAATTTTGAAACAATTTGATATATGTTAAGGAACGACTAAATTTACTTTATACGCTAATATCCAATCAAGAACATTTAAAAGAAATACAAAAGTTAAATGTTTTTTGTCAGGAGTTATTCTAATGTTTTTTGGAATTTAAGTTGGAAAGAGATAAACAAGCATGCACTTGTCCGAACTTAAATATTCTGAAAAAATGAAAATGTAAACTTTTATGTGGTAAAATAAAATGCTAAAGGCCATTTATTTATGCACACACATGACGCTTATTTGGATGGTCTCGATATATTTGTCTTATTGATATAAATTGGATCTTGATTATTTTTATTTTAATTTATTTTCAATCATAGCGACATTTATTTTTACTCTGATAATCTATTCTTCGCGATATTTCTATACTTTTATCAATAGATAAAATATGTGGACGTTTTTGTAATTTGGGATTGTAGATTAGATTGAAAGGGGGGCTTAGTTTAGTAAATTTGTTGAAAATTGATGAAATTTTGGATTGAAGTCAAATATATACTGTATGTTTGAGGGCTACTTGTTAAAATGTCCAAAGTTTAAGGGGTGTCAAGGTAAAATACCCCTAATTCACAGTAATAATATTAATGTGGGAGGAAGTTGCAATAATATTTACTATTGCATTTTTTTATTAAAAAATTGATCAGACCAAATTTAAACACAATCATGTTCGGTTCAATGCAGCAAATTTTTCTTCCCTTTTCTTTTTTAAGGAAAATCAATAATGATGAATTATTATATCTGAGTCGATACGTATATCTGTAACTTATATTTACAGTTAATTAATAATTAGAAAATACTATAAATAAATTTAATTAAATAAAGTGAGATAGACATACAAATATAATTATTTTATTTTGAATTAAATATATTCATCACAAATCTACGTATATCAACAACGAACAACAACCCAAAAAAGAAAAGACAACCTTATACAAACGTGGCACACTTAGGGACAGTGATGCTGGTACGTGTCCAACATAAATTACATATAAGGAGTTTGTGGAGTTAATTGTACTTTTTAGGATGTTTTGCAGAAATTAAATATTTTCATATTTTTGAAAATACATTTTTGGTGTCATATCTCAAATATCTGTTGTACTTTTGGTGTAATCATTAAAATTTGACCAAATTGATCACGTGCAAAGGAAGATTTAAAAAAAAAATTATTTCAAAATATGAGATTAAAAGTACAATTAACTCAAAGCTTATATACCTTACAACCTTAAGAATGATGCTTTTCAAGTATAAACCTATGAGTCTCTAACAAAAGTGGACAAAGTATGGATTATGTTGCATACCACATCATTTGGCGTCATGGTAAGTGTGTGTATAGTCGGTGGTTGCAGATAAATAACGGCATGTGCCTAATCTTAATCGTTAATCAAAGCCTCATCAGTCTTAACACACTTAAAATTAAAACTCATAAACTAAACACTACTCAATTACGTGGCATGAAATTATGCCCTTTGATCTCCCTGTCTATACATATAATTGCTTCGGGCAACGAAAAACAATGAGGCAGCAATAAAACATGGGAAAGTTGCAGTCAAAGTCCAAGACTTTATTTCCTGATTACAAGACAAAACCAAAACCACAATATACCATAAATCCCACACATTGTCCGGTTCAATGTCCTTGATCCTAGGATAGCCAACAGTCATTCTTCCCCTCCACTCTTCACTAACTTTCAAGCCTCAAAATCCACATGTCTCAATAATTAACTATTCCAACACTTGCACTCATGCTCAAAATTAATTTTGGTCAATCACAACCCATTTTTCCTAAGTTTTCACAGTCTTATGATCATCTGATTGTCTTGAATCCTTAAATTCCACAAAACCTTTCAAATGTCACTCAAAACACACTTGATTTGTACATAGACCTTAAAATCAGCCGCAATGCCGCCCTGCCACCCCCACCCCCACCCCAGAGATGAGTGATCAGTTTTAACAATTACTAGGTTTCCTCATAATCGATCCCGAAAAGATTACGTAGATGGAGGAAGAACCCACCAAACTTAAGGTTGCGCTTTCGTTCAAACGTAGGATTGAGCCCACGTTAAGTGGGGGGAACTCGGAGAATGATCTTCCAACGTACACAAGCCTTAAGGACATTATAATGAACAACTCCTCCCCTAAGCATACTTCCAACACCGAGCTGGGGATCCCATTTGACTCGGCCAATATCTCAATCCGCAACGAGCTCGTCAAGCATGCAGCGTCGGCATACGTGCTCTCGGCCGTTAACCCTGCGAATAGGGATCAGGACTGGATCAGTGCGTTTTGTGAGAAAATGAAGGCGAGCTGCATTGGATTTGAGTCGTGTTGTCATATTTATGTAAGTATGCCGTTGCAAGCGCTTTGTCGGCCCGTTGTTCGTGTCTTTTACCAGGTTGTCCGTAGAATTAGAAATGGATTAATGGGGAAAGTAGAGACAAGCTGAAGTTCTTTCAGCTATCCAATTAGTTCATGGATTGAGATTGATTTTTTGTTTCTCTTTGGCTTTAATACTTTGTGGTCTTTTACTAGATCTCTTGTGCTAAATTGTTCCATATATATATATATATATATGCTTATATGTCTTGTACATTTTTCTGGCCTATATATATGTCTTGTAATTAAGTTGTTTGTAAAGAACTTTGTATGTGTGTTGTGTGTGATGGTTTATACATAAACATATGTATAGTATACATACATTGCATGTTATTTATGATAGTATATATACACAACATATATATATATATATATGAATAGAAACATGAAATGTAATACTGGTATGTGTTAGAAGATTCATACTGTAATATACCTATAGATATGTATGTTGTGTATTAATTTCTATAAAAAGAGTTTACACGAATACATACATACGAATGTATAATATACACACATATATGTGTGTGTGTAGAGTTGGGGTGGAGATGCATTTCATTCTTGCATGAAGGGTCAATTCACCATTCATAGTCGTCATGATGTTCATTGATCAAAGTATAGTCATTTTTAACAAGTTTGAGACGTGGGAGGCGGACCAATTTGTTTGTGGTCCTAAAATGGACAATCTTTTATACTTGAAAATGACTGTCTACGATTCATATACCGTTAAGTTGTTGCTTCTTGACGTTTTTGTCTTAGATTTTTTATTTTTCTTTCATTGCATCGATATTTTCAAATACGTTTATTATATGTATTCCATAACATTTTGCCAAAAACAAGTATCTCGAGTGATATTTTAGTTCATTTCTATTGCACCTTTTTTAATTTTCCAAACCGCACATGAGGTCATTTTACGTGCACGTTTTGTCCAATTGTAAATAATGAGACAAATATATAGGATTTGATACTTTAAAATTATTTCCTTGATAAGGGTTTAATGTTATCCCTCTCGAACATGATTAGTCTCGTCTCCAACGTGTTAGTAACATATATGTGGATAAATTTTAGTTAATTTCTACTACACTTTCCAGAATTGTACATGAAATTATTTTACTGACAGGTTGTTAGTGCAGTAACAAAGAAACTAGTCCTAAGACATTAATTCTTGCCCATACTCAAAATGTAAGAAGAGGATGTGAATTACTTTTAGACATGAATAGTGTGGGAACTTGGGTTTTAAAAGTGGTTGCAGTTTTGTCTGTGGTCCTGAGTTGGGCTTTTTGTTCAGTACTAATGTTCTGAAAATGACTTTATACATACATTTTCATCAGACCTAATTTGTGATGTTCTCCTTTCCTCTTTTATTTTTATTTCCTCTTTTTTTTTTGGGCTTTTCAATTAATAAGTATTGTTCTCTTTTGGGCCCACATCTAATTTTAATTGTTTAATTTTGCATATGTTTAAATATTGAATGTATGGAATAATTTTCTTTCAATGAATAAAACTTGTATATGTTTGACAACATTCTCCGAAGACGTTTGTAATAACTTCTATTTTGATGATAAAAGAATAAACTATATAAGTTAATTAGTAATGAAAGTTGATAATGTTTGAAAACAACGAAAAGTAGAAAAACACTGTAGTCGGTGTGTCTGAGAAAACAACTTAATATTTAATGAGCTGGATAACTTGTGCAGGGAGTCGCTTATAGTTATTGTCTCAAAACACCTTAATTTAAACAGTTGAAAAGCAAAAAATTATAAATTTAAAAATACTATTTTCATCTTATATTAAAAATTGATGAACACAGCCAAACATGGCATTAATTAATTATGTTGATATTAGAAACTCAAAAGCACAGTTTTGCCCCCTTTCTCTATTTCATATATATATTTTTTCTCTATGTCACATAGTGTTTAAATTTTTGCTCTCCAAAATTTATGGGTGTCATGTCTTGTTTGTGTGTGTGTATGTTGTAATGAGAATGAGAATAATGACAAACAGAGAAAATTAAGGAGAGCATGTAGTATTAGTTTATTGGTGTTAGAAAGAATGGGGGCATGATGGGAGTTGGATTCTCACACACATGCCCCCATCACCACCACAATGTCTTTATCAATTATCAATCATCTCTCCCATATCATCCTTCTTCCTTCATTATTTAATATCTTTATTTACTATTCCAACTATATAATTGTGGATCAAAATTCACAAATTTTAATTCTTGGGTTATATATTTGACATCTTGATATATAATAGTAAACAATATTGTAAAATTATTAAGATAAGTTGAGTTATCGGATTGAATCGATTGAAATTGTGAACCCGTTTTTTGATAGTAGACTCATAATAATTGACTGTGTGCTGTAATTTTGATCTATTAGACGAATTCTTGTCAAATTCATGTTTTACTTGATAATTGAGACCTCCTTAGCCCCTTTGGAGACGGGTTTGGAGCGGCTCCTATCGACTCGTCCCGTTGTCATTTCTAGTTGAAATATGTGAGATTTTTTCTTGAGAGAAGCAATTAGTTAATTAATATGGTGAATATTTGCTTAACCAAACTTAATTAAACCAAATATATATAGATAAGATTTGAAGAGTGGTGGGGTGGTGATATCATTGTCTGAAGTGGGGCCCTACTCCGGCAGCCACCAAACAGGAGGCCACGTTTCAGATGTCGGACCAGTATCTTTTTCTTTATAATTCTAATTCTTTCCCCAGCAAAAACAAAATTAAACAAAAAAATTATCACTCACTCATGTAAGGTTTAATTACATTAATATTTTTAACTTTTATAAAATTACAATTACATTCTTTGAAATCATAATTGTAGCTGTCTCATTGATATAAATTTACAAATATGTCCCCTATAATAAATTACGCAAATATTTGTTTGGATGGTATATTTATAATTATAATTATAAAATCAACATTATGTTTGTTTTCATTTTCAAGTTATTTCTGGACTAAGTCAAAACATACCCGATGTTTGTCATCATACAAAAATACCTTATTTGAGTGTTTTTAACTGTTTTGACATAATACATACATCAATACACACATCTATATAAATATATATAAATAATACATGATTTGATAGTGATTTGAAAATGAACAGTAATTTTTATCTCCCAAAACATAACATTAAACATACAATATTTATTTTAAATTATTTCAAAAAACAAATCCAAACATATATACTATCTCTAACACATACTTATTTATCTTTGTTTTTCTCTCTCTATCTCCATAAAACACAACAAAACACTCCGAAAATGAATCCAAACATTATGCAAGAGTTTATTTATAATTTTATAAAGATTAAAAAATATTTATATATAGACTTAATCTCGTATTGCTAACGTAATTTATCTTATGTTTAATGATAAAATTTATATATTTTAGTCCATGGTTATATGTGTATATTTAATTAGTATGATGTCCTACACAACAATTATGATCATACGTTGGTGTTCATGCACATTCTTGTTCGTACTTTTGAATTATATATAGAAGGGAGGGGACAACTCAAAAAATCTCCGACTTTGACTCAGGTGATTTTTTGTTATAAAAATAAATATTATTTACAACGAGCTCTTATAAAATTTGGCATAATTATAAATATTTTCTCGTTGTTTGAAAAATTATTAATATCCCCTTAATTTGAACAATTAATCTCTATTAGCCCCATCATGGACGACTTTTTTATAATTTTGTAAATTTTTTCATCCACCTCTTTTGATTTTTAATTCAATTTCTTATTTTTTTTAAGAAAAAACAACAAAATACAACAAGTGAAAAATTAACAATTTTACACTTCATCCAAAGATTGCATAATTTTATCAAATAATATTAGGTATTTATAATTTTTTAAATTATTTTGAACTTCAAAAAAGAATTTGGAATTGAAAAAAAAAATTAATTACAGTACAAGAAGGGTGTTATTGTAATTTAACTCAAGAGGTGTATTTGTAAAATTTTACCCTGAATATGAGGTATATTTGTAATACAACCATAATTTTATGAATGTATTTATTATTTTATAAAAAAATAAAAAAAATTATATAATTAGACCTAATCTCAAAATATATCGATGTAATTTATCCTTATTGATATAGTAACTTCACCGAATGTATTTATACAATACTATTTTATTGTTGAATATATTAAAAATTATAGTTTTCAAATATCTATACTACTTTTTGAAATTTTTTTGGAACAATTGATTATGTTTTTTGAATTGAAAAATTCATAATCAATTACGTAAATAAGTTTCAAAACCTACCCTTTTTGTTTATTCAAGTTAATGAAAGAATTAAAAAAAAATATTTAATGGACATAATTAATAATTAGATCGACTTCCCCCGATATTAAGTTTAATTGCACAAACACCTTATTTTATTTACAAAATTACAAATACGTCTTTTGAGGAGTGTCAATCTAATTTAACTCCTTCAGAGGGTATGTTTATAAAAAGAAAATTGTGAACAGAAAATGTCAATATAGTTACAAATACAACTTCCGAGGATGTGTTTGTTACTTTACGAAAAAAATGAATTTGTGGAAACTGTCGATATAATTTACTCAAAAACTTATAATTGAAAAGAGAGTCGACCGACATAAAAATTTGTATTTGCATTCAAAATACGAATTTAACCTGCTCGATTACACGGCAAACGGGGCAATTAAACTAAAAAACGTAAATAAAATTATAATTTTAACCTAAAAAATTGGGCCAATGAGAGATGTTGGAAAAATATTTATTCTATATATCAATCATTAGCACAAAAATCATTATCATGATTGTTGGAAAGGATAATATGAAGATTGAAGAATAACAAAGCCACAATATTTGGTCATTCAACTGTCACTTCAGTTCAATTCAATGAAAATTTAGTCCTTGAAATCTTACTACCTTTTGTCATAATATCTTGAATTCTAAGTCATAAATTAGTTCTCAAGATTTCTGTTTTTCTTTTCTTACACAGAAAATAAAGTATTAAAATGGGTACACAATTCTGATATTTCATTCTTGTTTATGCAAAGGATTAAAAACACGAAAAAATATTGAAAATGAAAAGAAATGTGGACATAAATAAGACCTATTATAGATTCTTGTTTATGCAGTTATTTGTTTTTGAACAAAGTAACAAAATTAGGCCCTATATGCTGATATCTAAAAATTCTATAGATTTAAGGGATAAATTGTAATAGTTTTTCTAAAATTTTATCATAATTATAAATATTTTTTCGTTGTTGGAAAATGTATAAATGCTATCCTAAAATTAATGTACATCTAACAAGTATCTTCTTACAAGCAGGTATTTGTTATACGAATATTAATTTCAGGGGTGGAGTCATAACTTTTCAAATAATGAGGAATTTTTTATAATTATGAAAAATTTTAGAAAAACCCGTTGTAGTTTAACCTAAATTTAAGATTAAAACAAGATTACAATGAACTCTTCTAAAGTTTGACATAGTTACAAATACTCTCTCATTGTTTAGGGAACTACCAATACCCACATAATTTTAACGGTTTTTCAACAATTAAGCCAATGTGTTAGTCCATGTTAGGTTTTCATCTATTCTTTGTGTTGAATTAATCAAAATGCTTTTGTAGATTATGAATTACAATTTTACTTATTTTTTCAAAAAAAATATGAACTAATTGAATAATATTTTACAATTGTCCATCCACTTTATTCGTAATTATGTCAAATATTAAAAGGACTCGTTGCAATTTACCATCTTTTTATTTATGTAAATCATTTATCTCATTAATTGTTCTGGTGTACTTTTATATTCAGTTAATAATAATGAGATAATATAATTATCGCATTTTTGAAAATTCGTGGATCCTTTATTAATTTGAAAACCAGGAGTTTAGATTTTTAAATTATCAAAAATGTTCTTATATAAATTTTTAACCATTCGTACTCAAATTCTTTTTTTAATTATATATGTATTCTATTTATATATCTATACTATTTGTTTATACTAATATAAAAATTTAACTCACAAGCGGCATTTTGTAAAATAGTGATATCGATCTTTTCTGTACTTATTTAGTTTATTTTTATTTAGTTCTTTTTTAAATATAATGTGTTGGTTTATATAATTTATTCTTATTTATAATATATTTTAAAACATAAATAATGATTTATTATATACAGGCAAGAACAACGTGCCACAACGACTAATATATATATATATATATATATATAATATCCTCATACCAAACGCGGAATTGCAATGTTGTTGTCAATAATTGCGATTTTGCAATGATAGCAAAACTTTTAATAAATTGCAATTAAAACAAGAAAAAGGGAAAATTGAAGAAAGAGGAGTAATAATTTAGTAGGACGAAAATGAAATTGGGGAAATGAATTATGGGCCATGTTGAGCCAACCCCATCACCAAACGTCATTTGCATGAGACAATGTTTTTGTTGCCTACCACTGTTACATTGATGTGCTTCTCCTATAATTAATATATACATATATATATATATATTATTGTTTTGTAGTTCATTTAAATAGAATTTTTTTTTATTGGTTTTTTTGAAGTTCTATAAATGCTAAATATGTTGTCTGGTTAGATGATTGTTAGATACCCATTATTTAAAGGGTAAATTAATTATAATTATCGCTCTTGACATCTGACATAATTACGAATACTCTCTTATTTGTATAAAAAATCACAAATACTCTTTCCAAATAAAAATTAATTATGTAATCTCAAGACTATGAGGTGGATAATACTATTTTACCTGCGTTATTTTTATTAAAATAATAAAAGAATATATTAAAAAAATTGAGGGACTAAACAATCTACAGGGTATATTAATCCATACAAATATTTCAAAATTTTTAAAAAATACACAAAATCATATATATAATTCATAATTCAAAAGATAATTTTGGTCTGTTCAACGTATGGAAAGACAGAATTCGGCTATTAAAGTTTTAATAAAAATTAAAGCAATTTTAAGCCAAAAATTAGAAACCTCTTAAAGAATTTTGCATATGCTTATAGCACTTTTTGAGCCTTTTGTAATATGAGTTTTTTTAATTATTATTTTGCATTCCTTATAAGAAAAATTATTTAATATGTATTCTACACTTAGGAGTGAAAAAAATAGTGTTGGAAAATAAATAATTCTAAACTTCATATCAGCAATTCCTTAATTAATGTCTTATAGCATTTGGTTGATCCCCAAAAACTTTCTCCTCTTTGGCTAAGTATGTGTGGATTATTCATAAATCTATTTATGCTTCTCTTAGATGACCAAACTAGCCTTCATTATGTTTTTAGGTCAAAGTATTCTAATCCTACATGATATCATTGAGGGATAATTTTATCATCCTTCCCTAAAATTTGGTGTACTTACGCATAGATATTTTATAATTTAAAAAATTATATTTAGTATGTTTGATGGTTGATTTTGTCTAATACAAAGATGCTCCGTTACTCAATTCACCAAATTTTCTAACATGAGCAAAAAATTGAATAAAAATATATATTTACCCAATTAACGTATTACAGGTCAGACAAATCTTTTTTTTTTTCAAACTAATTTTATACATTTTCGCACATACTAATGTGAGGAAGAACATCTTTATTTTTATAAGGATAATTTGATCATAAAATATTTATTTGACCTGTAATAGATCAATAGTTTGTTGATCAGTGGTAAAATATGGATTTTTATTCAATTTTTTTTGCTAATATCAGTAAATTTCATGAATTTTGACTAATAAAATGATCTATTTGTTAGATGAAAATAAAGTAGCATGCCTTCCTGCATGATGTAGCTGGAATGTCTGTATGTCTTCCATACACATAGGCACCTCATAATACTCGCAGTACTCCATCTAGATTCCATTCCATAGGCGAGGAGGTCACTCACGATCCATATCAAGTTGCACACCTCATGAAAATCTGGTTCATGGCATGGTCGTACGTCCACACACACAAATGTCACAACTCCAACAATTCCTTGATCAACGGCTACATGTACACATCAATCAAATATTTTGGATTGGACAGGCCAGGGATCACCAGAGTCAGGTGTACATATACAAAATTTCATACACATTCCAGGTGGGAGATTGCACAGTATTAGGATAACCAACAGACATGACTATGTGCCACAGTATTGCTCGTGCATGTTAGTCAATCAATGCATAGACCTAGTGTAATATTATGAGGCACCATTACAAAAATTTGGGTGCATCTATTCGAAATACCTCCACGATTCAGCATCGAAAAAATGCCACATCGCATTTTTCTCGATTTCATGGTTGGCATGCCATGTCAAGTGTTCACTAGCCTGGCAACCGCCAGCAATTGGGATTCACAGACCGTTGTATAAAACTAGTCGGCCGCATGCACTACTTCAAAATATCCATCTAATAAGCCGAACACATCATAATCGTAGACTTCCCCACTGTAGTAGGAACTAGGGTTGGCTTTATCACTATTCATAGGAAATGAGTTGGGACTCTCGGACTTGGGCTCGAGCTTGACATACGATGAAAAAAAACTATGGCTTATCTATATCATAAATCATCTTTTTATCCTAGATATTCTATCGATAATCATCCAAGTATATCGTTGTGTCAGGTGCATCAAAAGATAGCATAATAATCGGTGCGGGTGGATCATCACGGTACTCGATCACGATTGCTTTGTCATGAGTAGTCTAATTGTAATATCTTTCAACAAACCCCTTCATATATAAGTCGAGCATTACTTCATCTATTGTTTTGAACCTACGGTTCTTGCACTTACAGATGCGTCTAATCTTCTCGCAATTGATGCATATATATTGATTCATAGCCAATTCTTAAAATTTCAAATACCATCCTCAAACTGCCACTAGAAAAAAAGTAATTATTGGCTACAATATTAGTGGCTATGGCTAAAAATCATAGTAAATGACTACTATCAACTACAGTTGAATATAATCGATATAAAAACCAGTTTTCCACCGTAAAAAAATTATTTGCAATGGCTAAGAGCCATAGTCAAGACATTTGCTATGATTTTTAGCCATAATAAATATTTTAACTACCCTCGCAAAAACTACAGTCAACAACCGTTATGTAGTCGTGGTCAATAACTATTTATTTTAATTATTTATTATTTATAATGATAATTAACGGTAGTTAAATTTTTAATTCTTCTAGTGTGCTACATTCCTAAGCATGTTCTCTCATACATCCACCTCCATTGTCTTTTAAGGTCTTTACCTAATTATAGACATATATATATATATATATATATATATATAATAGCATCTCATGAATTACCTTGCCATAATTAACAATATATACGAACAAGAAGGGGTAAATATTTGTTTTAGTTCCATAAAATAAAGATAGAATTTTTTTTGGTATCATAACTATGGCATGTGACGTTTTTAATTTTGTAGAATTTAAAATCACGTCTTTTTAGTCCAAAAAATATGATTTTGGAACTTTTTAGTCCCAAAATCAAAATACTTTTTTAGTCCCAAAATCACAATGCACATGACTTTTTTAGACTAAAAATACGTGATTATAAGTTTTATAAAACTATAAGCGACACATGCCATAATTATGATGCCAAATTAAATTCAACCCTTATTTTATGGGACTAAAAAAATATTTTGCCCAAACAAAAACAACATAAGAGTTTCAGTGGTTCATATCTCTTCCAACTCAATTATTCAAATAGAATTATCGCTTATAATTTCTAGATAGCAAGAATTCAATATTAGTGTAACTAATTATATATATATATATATATATGTATATGTATATAATACCAATGTAGGAAATAAAAAGTTTAATGGTAGATACATAGATAGAACTTTGCTAGGATGCAAGAGAGTGGGAACACAAATAAGATGATACATTCTAATTTATAGAATTTTTCCAACAACATTTTTGACAGATTTTGGAATGAGATATAACTATTTGAACATATTTTTTAAAAAATTTCGATGGCTTTTGAAACGACAGACTATAGTCGTTGAAGTTATCAACAAAAATTGTTTATCTTTAAAATCATCTAAACTCCAGAATAATAAATAGATGCATTTGCGACAGTCTAATGGTATAAATCGAACCCTCCCAAAAATAATTAAAGTCATTAAGAAGATAGTCCGATCGAAATTTCCAACTACAACCATTGAGTAATCACAAATACTGTCAGAGACTTCGACAAAAAAAAAAATTCCGACGTATTTGCCAACTGATGCTGACGAAATTATATTCCCATAAATATTCCAACAAATTAGATGAATTATAATTTTTTGATGGATTACTGAAAACCCTTGGTCTAGTGTTTGATGTCCATCAGAATAGCAATGACTTGTGTCCGTCGAAAAAAGCCGTAACTGTAACATTATATTTGTACTTCCAACTTTACTCCTTCAAACTTCTTTCTTAAAATCATGTTTTTTAATTAAAAATAAATAAATAAAAATATATAAGTAGCCAAAAATATATTTATCACATAAATATAAATAAAATGTTTTTAATTTAAATTATTATAAAATAAATTTAAATAGAATTAAATATTATATAATGTGGTGATGAGAGAGGAGGGGTAAATGTGCAATTTAACAAAAGCCAAAAGAGGGGGGCCAGTCGGCTACAGTGTGATGATTAGATACAGAAATAGTGTGTGTATGAGAAGTGACAAAAATAAGACTCCTCCTAACGTCTACGTATATATGGCGTTGCCCTCTCAATTCTATATATATATATATATATATATATA
>NC_026145.1:13172471-13193908 GCF_000512975.1 Sesamum indicum | reverse complement strand
CTGTCCCCCCCCCCGCCCCCCACCCCACCTCTGTCTCTCTCTCCTCTGTCTCTCTTTCTCTCATCTTTTTTCAAGAAGCTTATTATAAGGGTGACTTCACCAAGACTGCCTGAGGAAGATGAGAGTTGTAAGAGATAAAGGAAGAAAGAAAGTGTTGAGCTTTTTTTAATCTGAAAGCTGAAAGAAAAGCTGATTGTGTTACCGAAAGAAAGGGCCTTTTTCATCATTTCTTTTTTTTTTTTTGGGGGCTCCCATGGTTGTACTTGTTGCTGTATATTCTGTAGTCCCATCGCCCCACAAGCTCCATCTCCTCCATTAATTATATCAGATACGGAGCTCATAAAGCTCGGTTAATTAGCAGCAGCTTAATTCAATCAGGTGGTTCTTTGATTTTCTCAAACAGCTTGTCAACTTGTTAGCCAGAAACTGTGGTTAATGTTAAGCAACGTTAATCCTTCTCCTCCGACGGAGCCCTTCTCTTCTTCTGATAATGGCACCGCCGGAAAACGGAAACGGCGCCCCGCCGGAACTCCAGGTAGCTTATATAAATATATATATATATATATATATAGAGAGAGAGAGAGAGACAGTCACATACATGTATGTGTACGTATGTGGGTTTTGAGAATTTATGAATTTTCTTGATTTTGGGATTTTAGATCCAGATGCGGAAGTGGTGTCGCTCTCCCCGAAAACCCTTCTGGAATCGGATCGCTACGTGTGCGAGATCTGCAACCAGGGATTCCAGCGGGACCAAAACCTGCAGATGCACCGCCGACGGCACAAGGTGCCGTGGAAGCTGCTAAAGCGGGAAACCCCAATTGTGAGAAAGCGTGTTTTCGTCTGCCCGGAGCCCAGCTGCCTCCACCACGATCCTTGCCACGCCCTCGGCGATCTCGTCGGGATCAAGAAACATTTCCGGCGAAAACACAGCAACCAGAAGCAATGGGTCTGCGAGAAATGCTCCAAAGGGTACGCTGTTCAGTCGGACTACAAAGCCCATCTCAAAACCTGCGGGACTCGAGGGCACTCTTGCGATTGCGGCCGTGTCTTCTCCAGGTTAATTAATTAATTAATCCCTATTGAGAATAATCTTGATTCAATTACATATACCAAAGTTGTGATGAGGGTGAAGAGATTACAGTATTATTATAAATATATACACTACTGTGTTGTGTGATATTCTTGCAGAGAAGGGTATCAGGAAGTCGTGTCTCTTTCACAGATTTTCATTGTATTCAGTGCGGAATGTTTGGATTTAAGTGTGTGTTGTGTGTGCTCTTGGAACAGAAGACTGTGTGTGTGTCAAATCATTTTCTCAAGCAGTCCAAGAAATATGCAGCCAAGATCTTCAAGGACTAGGTTTTGACTCATGTTTTTATATACATTGTTTTAGTGTCTCTTTATAGACAGTCAAGAAAACTACTACAGTTCCCAAAGATCAAGGGCTCATCTAGCTCTTGGGAGTTGTCCTTTTGAAAATTTGAATCTTCTCTGCTCCTAATTATTCATAGATTAAGAGCAAACACTATACCTATGCATGGAAGAAGCTAATTTTATATACATTTTTGGGGTTTAGTGCGTTTTGACTCTTATCCCAATTATGATTAAATTAACAATGATGTGATTAAGATATGTATTTCTACCTTCATTTGTCTTAAAGTACTACATAAAGACACAAACCACCAACTGTCCATTTTAGAGCTTTCTTGTTTTGTTTTGAATCATGTTTTTTTACTTCTTTCTTTGGTGAAAATCCTTTTGAAGGTCAAGATGCTAATGATGTGGTATCATTTTCTTCTTTGTTTCTAGTACCCATCTTCATGATTCAAACAACTGGGGTTTCAAACATACCTTTAGTTTGCTGTTGAGGAATTCTTCTGCTCAACTTTTTAACTACATAAAGAATCATTACAACACTTGTAAGAATGATTGTCATCAATTCTTGTACTGTTCAAATTCATAGATGCATCTATGAAAGTTTTTATTACAATGTCTAACTGGTTAGTTCATTGGTTTTTGTAGGGTGGAGAGCTTCATTGAGCATCAAGATGCCTGCAGCATGGGGCGGCTCCGATCGGAATCCCACCCTCTACAGCCACCGCCGCCGTGCTTATCGCGGACTGCCTCCAGTCCCAGCCCGTCCAGTGACACCAATCTCAGCGTTGCTCCATGGGCCTCCGCGGCTGCCGCTGCCCTCGCTTTGCCGAAGCCAACAGAACCAATCTTCTTGAGCACTCCGGCGGCTGTCACCACCCCGAGGAATAACTCCCGGCCGCCCAATCTTGAACTCCAGCTCCTCACCAAAGCCAGCACCTCCGCCGTCGATACGAAACCCGACGAGGATCATTCGATGCAGCTGCAGCTCTCCATCGGCTCGTCGGAAATAAACGGAGAGAAAACCGAGGCCGAGAATGCAAACATGAGCTCCATAAACAACGCCAGCAGATGCTCCCCGAGGGAGAGCAGCACCACCAGCGCCGCCGCTGCGGTGAGCCTGAAAGAGCAAGCGCAGGAGCAGCTGAGACTAGCCATGGCGGAGAAAGTTTACGCGGAGGAGGCAAGACGGCAGGCGAAGCGGCAGATCGAGCTGGCGGAGCAGGAATTCGCCAACGCCAAAAGAATCCGGCAGCAGGCTCAGGCGGAGCTGGAGAAAGCTCAAGCGCTGAAAGAGCAGGCCACGAAGCAGATCAACTCCACCATGCTCCAAATCACCTGCCATTCTTGCAGGCACAAGTTCCAGACGCAGACTGCACCACAATTATTCGGAGAAACTTCGACGACTTCTTCCCGTGATAACTCATCCATCGGGCTGAGTTACATATCTGCTGCCCTGAGAGAATGGGATGTCAAGAATCGCAATGAAAATTAGATGTGATGGTTAATTATCATTGTTAAACGTCTCATCGTCCCGTCTCTCCGGTCCGTGTGGACCGAAGAAGATCGGGTTCGTTAGTCAATTGGGATCTTCTATTACATTATATGCTCGATGAGGAGCATATGTTTCTAGTGGTTTGTGGTGTTATGGTGAGGGAGTTAGCTAGGATTAATGTTGTATGTGTTTGGTAATGATCAAGTGTTGTAAAATTTTAGTTTGTGTTTCAATTTATTTCATAGGGTTATGGCTATATGATCATAATGTACTTTGATTAAGCTTTTGCCAAGAATTCCAATAATGTGGATTTGAGGGTTTCTTTCCCTTTCTTTTTTACCACTCAATTTCACTACAACAAATATCACTATTAACTCTTCGTTTTCATAAGCAAGACCATTAGACCAGTACATTAATATTTTGTTTTCATAAAATTATAGCTCAAATCACATAAAATTTGATTAATCGTAGTCAAAATTTAAATTTTTACATTGATTATATTTATTAAATATTATTAATTTATCATAATTTTAAATCATTATTATAATACATAAATTAATTTATTTTTGTAATATTTCATTGGAAAAAAAATTGAAAACCCCATTAGCTTTCGTGGAACCACACAAATAATTGGATAATCAAATAATATACATCATAAAAAATTAATCCCATTTATTCATTTCAAACATAGAAAAATTGAAAAAAGGAAAAATTCAGACCGACAATTTAATTCTGAATTTATGTTCTATCTTATATTTCATATATGTACATTCATTTTAACAAATACCCTCAATATGCATAGTAAAATCATAAAACAAAATAGATTATACTTAATTTTTATGATCATATATCAACCCTTCTACCTCTCCTAGAAATAACCTCAACCCCACTCCCCCCCACCCCACCCCCAAAGTGATGAGTAAATAAAAGTGCGTTGAATACATTATGATGTGGTCTACGTACCTTCAGCTTTTGGTATCGTTAGATTTTCTGTTTGGACTATTCACTATTACAAGATCTTTGTTGGCTAAGGTGGTCAGAAGATGGAGATGACCCCCGTCAGCCTACATTAAAGAACGCCACTGCTCAAAATTATTGCATGACATACATCCATCATCTTTTTCTTTCAAGAATTTTTTTTTTAAAAAAAAAACTACTAAATTAGTTTAAAATTTATCATAAGTATTTAATCAAAGAAATTTAACCGTCACAAAATATTTTCTTTTTGTTATATTAGTAGTTGCAGTCCAACTAGCATATGGCATAAGTTAGACTTAATCAGACATTGTGAACTCGACGATTATCGCCAACTTATAATATAAAATGACGAGCTCTATATTTTTAACAATAAACACATATATCTATACGAGCAATATATACATACGGATATAAAGAGAAAGGGGGTGGGGGTGGGGGTGGGGGGTATGTAAAAACAAGTGTGCATAATGGGGTCAGAAAATAAGAGTCCTTTCCACCTGCAGCTGTGCAGGCATATAAATGTAAATGAAAGGCAGCATGTTTTTCAGTGCCACAGTTGTAATGGTTGATGCTGCTGGACTCGTCCCTCTCACCACTCTCACACACACACTCCTCCCATTCATTGTTTCTCAAAATTTTAACACAGCACCAGAATCAGTGTTGTATTGCTCAGGCATCTTTCCATTTATGCAGAGACCACTGCCTAACCCCCAAACTCCTCTCTCTCTCTCACACATCACACCCAGACAAGTTAAAAATAAAATTACAATTATCATAATAATTCTCTTTTTAAATTAATTTCTTGTTGTTGATCAATCCGTTTAAACGATAATTACCTCGTTTCTAGACGGTGGATTCACCATCAGAGCCCCTTCCTCGGAAGAATTTTTATTGCTATATATATATTATCTACACCAAAAGTATATATATGTGCGTAAATAAATATTTTTATATGTATTTAGCTCTTATTTATGTGTAAAATATCAAATTAGAAGAAATTATTGAGAATAATTAAAAAATAAATATCCATGGTTGATTGTTCTCCTCAATTCCCTAGCTTTGCACTATAAAAAAAAGTCCCAACCCCGCTCGAAAGTGGGATGTGTTTTCTATCATATATATTATTTTCTTAATTTTTTCTTATTAATATTATGTTTCTTGAAAGAAATTATTATAACCTACCTTTGGAGAAACAAATCGCTTTTCATAATTTTTCATTAAATTATAACATACCAATACATTTGAATGAATTTAGTAAACTAACTAATGCTACTTTCTATTTTTTTTTTATGAATAAATAAAAATGGTAAATTACAAAGAACTTTTCTGAAATTTATTATAATTACAAATACTCTCTCATTATTTGAAAAATTATAAATACCTTATTAAAATTAATGATCGTCTGACAAATACCTTCCTACAATAAGCTGTTACGAGAAGGTATTTGTTAGATGTTTATAATTTTTAAAAGTGTATTTCTAATTTATTAAATAATAAATAAATATTTATAATTTAATAATTTAAAAAAAATTCGTTGTAATTTATTCAATAAATAAATATTAAAATGGTTTGTTTGAGAATTGAGATAGGCAGTAATGATAACATGTTAATCTTTGACGAATATCTGAGCAGCGATTAAAATTCAGCAGATCGAATCTTTTTCTTTACATCATTACTGCAACTATGTAGCCCTGCTGGGGCTACTCTCTCATTGGTCAACACAAAGTACATCTCAACCTTTTATGTGTATATATATATATATTTGTTTTTTTGGAAAAAAATTAAATCTCCAATCGATAATTTTATTAATATAATTTTGTTATAAATATAAATTATAATATTGTTTGTTAAATTTAAATTTCAAAAAATAATTTTATTTAATAATTTAAATAAAAAATATATGTAAAAGAAGTAAAATAATATTATTAAATACATACATTAATAAAACTCGAATCTACAACCGTAAAACTCAACATTAGTGAAACTCGAATTTACAATAGTAAAACTCAACTTTATCTCTTAGATAAGGTTTTATCGACAATTCACATAAGAATTTTTGTTGATAACAAAAAGTACCCTTTCGAGATTAGAAATAAAAATAGAATTTTTACCTTTGTCGTACATCTCAATATAAATGATATTCTATTTTTTTTTTATATATTTTATTTTGTATATACATACATTCAGTATATATACGTAACATACATATACTTAAGAAAAATATTATATATGTAAAATATATATTAATTTTATGCAAAATGAAATACCAAATTACATATATAATTAATAATATTGAGTTACAAGCAATACAACAAAAAAAATAATTATTATATACGTTATAACTATAACATTCAAACTATGATAAAAATATTTAAGATAATTTTTGTTATGGCTAAAATTTTGATTTGACTTGCAAAAACAACATATAATAATTACTGTGCGTTCGTAATTAATTATTAATTACTTGCCATAATGATTTATTTTTAATTATAATAATTAATTATAATTAAAAAATTATATTTCTACTGATCAGTACAAGGCCATCAAATTAATATTTCTTCAAAATATTTGAATTTCCTAAGAAAAATTTTTGTCAACCAAATTATAAAATTAAAATAGACCGACATTTCCACTAAATTTATAAACGACAGACTAAAAATATACCAACTTAATTACCACTAAAAAAGAAAATTACTATTACTTACTTTCTTAATAATTGTGGAGTAAAAGTCATGGTAAATAATTATATTGATCATAATCAATAAAAAATCGATGCAAAATTTAATTTTACTAGAAAAATATGATTTTTCGCTATAGTTAATTATTATAGTCGAAAAAAGAAAATTATGGCAAATACGAATCAATTATGGCTTGTCACGACCATTAGTCGTTGTTTTTGTAAGTGTGCCAAAATATTAGCCATGGCTAAAATCATGAAAATATTTTGGCTATGGCTAAAATTATGGCCTATATTGATTAATTGTGGTAAAAAAATAATTTTTTTTAATTTTATTTAATCGGGTTAATAATATGAATTTATTATAGTTTTTAAGCCATGATCATTTATAGTGTAACTAAAATTTAATTTTTTTTTGTGAGGATGAAAAATATTTTTGTCATAACTTTTGGCCACATTTATAAAAATTACAGTCAGCAACTATTGAGTAGTAACGATCAATACTATTTATTATAAATATTTATTTTTAATTTTAATTATTAATTATTATTAAATATTATATTTTAATAGTGTACGAATGAAAATACATTTATTTTTTCCTCAAATATTTTCATCACATGCAAGGAGGGGATTCTTTTGATTTCACGACAGGGAAAGTTAAACAGCCACTTTAAGAATGATCATTACTATTGTCAGATACTTTAAATTAAATGAAATCATATACTTAATAATATACTACTTTTCATTAATTAATTAATAGACTACATTTCTGTAATATAACTCACAAAGTTTAGAAATACAGAAGGTGACGAAACTGCAACTTGTATGCGTATATCCACCTTGTTTGTGTGTATAATTGTGTGTAAATTTGACATCTATAATGTTATGTCTAATTACATAATATTTCCGCAGTTGTAACTATAAGAATACTTTCTATTTAACGATGAAATTTTATATAAATATTTTTTAAGTTACGTTACACCAACACCATTCAAGGGTGCAACTGTAATTTTTTAAAAATAATGATGTCGATATAATTTAATTAATCTGAAGGAGTGTCAATATAACGCACCATAAAAATACTACAGTTTTATTTTTAAAAGTTTCCGAAACTTTAAAATTGTGAGCGATCGCAATTATTTATATACACGGGATTCGTCAAATTTGTAAATGATTATGGCTGTTCAAATAAAAATTTATAATTTGGAAAATTACTTATATGTATAATACATGCGTAACGTATAAATGTACACATATATATAAAATAAATTACAACAAACTCTCATAAAATTTGTTATAATATTATAAATACATGATTATTGTTTGGAAATTTATAAGTACTAATTTGGATTAACGGACATCTAACAAATACATTCATAACGAACTATCATGAAGAGATATTTAATTTTATGATGTATGATTAAATTTTTAAATAAATGAAATTTGAATAAATTAGAGAGAAATTCATTGTAATTTAAGTATTGCAGATTTTCTTTTATGTAAGATGAAGCCGAAGCCAAAGCATATAATTGCAGGGTTTGGTTCTTTTGGAAAGAAGCTTTTTAATCTTTTGGATTTGATGCTTTGACTTTGGACTCTCTCTTGGAAACTTCTCTTTTTGGATTTAAAGGTGTCTCACCCCACCCACATGCTATGTTTCCTCACTCATCACATTTCTATCATTCTTGCTTTGGATATAACTATCCCAATTCTATTTCCTTTTTCTTAAATTTTCCATTTAATTTATAATAATAAGTTGTTAATCGGAACCAAACTTTCAACCAAAACCAACCCTTTAATTATTATACTCAGAACATCTAAATTCTTGGATATATAACTCTTCTAATCTTTATTTTTTTCTTAAATTTTTACATCTAATTAATAAAAAATAGTTTGCTAATGCATAAAACCTAGTACAAATCAACCCTTTAATTTATTACACTTGAAACATCAAAATCAAATAATTGTTACTGTTAAAATTTGTCTTTAATCAGCATTTGATGTTTGAACTGAACCTGATTTTTATATTTTTTTAGCTGTTTTTTTTTTTATAGAAAAAAGTCCCAAACAAGTATGTGACCCTTCTTTTTGATACAATTGATGATTAGGGTTTGTTGGAGGGGTTGATTTTATACATATATAAATAAAGATTTTTTTTGTTTAGAAAAATAAAAGAGGGGCACTCCATTCTCTTTAGATCCTTCTTGGCAAAGTAGATGTCATTTCAAAGAGGGCTTTTCTTGGTTGTGACCTTTGCTTATCTTTATTCCTTGCCCTAGTGTGTTTTGTGTGTGTGACACCATGTTACCACTCCCATGTCCCTTTTTGGGTGTCACTTTTTGTTTGTTTTTCCATCTTAGAATTTTTCATAATTTCGCACAATGATAACACAAATCAATGTGTCGACTCTCGTATTTTGATACGTCAGCACGTTTAATATAAAAAATGTAAATCAAGAAATACTTACCCCACCTCAAGAAAATTGCATTCTATTGTGCATGAAAATCTATATTATCATATCCAAGAACATTATAACCTCGTGTATATGTGGGAATTTTTGCGTTTAATTTTTAGTGTTTTGTCTTTCATATATAGGTGAAGTGATCCCTTAATAGAGATGAAATTGATGTGGGCACATGGATGCTAAAACGGTCTCCTCCTTAGAAAAGGTTAACACATTGAAACCAAAAGGAAAAAGAGAAAGGGGATTCAAAGAAGAGGAAAAGGGAAACAACCCATGCTCCATGTCCTAATGACTAAATCTACTTTCAAACCTAGTATTCGGACACTGTATACACTGTATATACGACGTGTAAATAAATTGTTACACTGATTTTTTATTTTTTTTTTTGGGAAGAAAAAGGGTAAAGGAAAAGGTAGTAATAAGTAATAAGTGCAGAATGTGTATGTGTTCGTCTAAGAGAGAGAACATGGAAAGGTTTGAACATATGGAAGCACACAATGACATACAAAAATAAACACAAACTTCCATTGTCGAGAGGAAGGGAATAAAAAGTGGGTAGCTTTTGATTGGAAGTGACAAAGTTTAACATACACCTCACTCTCTGTACCTGCTCTCTTATCTCTCTCTTTCTGCCCCTTGCCCTTATCATCTACATTCACATTTTTTAGTTTTTTTATAACAAAAATGAGAAAGTAAGGTCGCAAATTCCATATTCGGAAAAATAAGATTGTGTCTGTGTTATGTGTGTCCGTCGATTAATTTCTACTTTGCACTTTAGTGGACTACACTAATAAATATACTTCGTCGTTGATGGATAGAAAATTTTATTTTATTTTTGTTTGGGATTCTGCATTTTGTGGAGAAAAAAAGAAGGATGAAATTATTTAAAGATAATCATTCCACCTTTTTTTTTAGGATAAATTGTGGTTGATCTCCTAAAAAATTAATGATCATTTAATAAATACCTCATTGTGAGAACTCATTATAGGAGGATATTTATTAGACGACTGTTGATTTCAAAGGAGTAATTGTAATTTTTCAAACAATGAGAAAATATTTGTAATTTTTGTAAATATTATAGGAGTCCATTATAATTTACTCTTTCTTTAATACTAATATGGTTGACTTTTAATTAAGAAATGGTTGCTTATATTAATTTTTTTTTAGTATTAATATACTTGTCACTCTTTGCGCCTATGTGTTAGGGATGTAGATTTCGTCAGTATTAAATTTTATTTGAATGAAAGAATTTAAATATGATTTTTTTTTCTTTTGAAAAAAGAATAATTTCAAATGACTCTGCGTTAAATGAATTATAAATCCACTAAAACGATTAAAAGATTAACTTTTTAGTAGGAGTTGAAGGATATGAAGATTTGTTTGGGACAGAAAAATTGTCAATAAATTTATTATTATACATTTGAAATTTTGTATTTTAAATTCATCAAACCAAACACAACTTTAATAAATAAGTGCAGAAGCTCGTGGGCCCTATCAAAGTCAATTCTCTTCCTAACTACAAATAATCATGTTGGTGCTTTTCGGATCAAAATTTTACCTTCTAAAATTAATTTTCGATTTTTGATAATAATGCACATATATATATATATATATATATAAAACCCTTTTTATTAAGAAAAAACTTGGAAGATCCACAATTGATTTTGGGGTGGGTAAAAAATGGGTCGGGTATTCTCCTCAAGCCCAAATTGGTATCCAAGTCTCTCACCAATTTCACTTTGGGCTAACCATTAGAAAGAGCCCATTCAGTTATAAAGATAGGGTGGATTTTTTCAAATTAATTTTATTAACTTAACTTTAAAATAATTTAATTTAGACTAATAAATTTGATTACTACTTACTGCATCATTATTATTATATTATTTGGGGTAGATAAAATTTAAAAACTTCTTTTATGTATTTATAATCTTTGATAGTATTATGTTTATTGGTAGGCCCATGAAACTCACCCACTACTTGGATGACCCAGGCCCCGACCCAACCCACAACCCGACCCGATCCGACCCGACCCGACCCAATCCCATTAAAACAACTAAACCCTACCAACACTCGTTTGTTGCAACTCTCTCTTCCACTCTCTGTTTCTTCACCAACATTTTCCAATGCTTTGGAAATACATTTCATCGCCCAAATTTCCCTCATTCTTCTACATTTCTACAGTATAATTCCTCATTCCTTTGAACTAAAAAAGAAGCTATTAATAAGAGAAAAGGAGATTATTGAGATGTGGGTCTTTGTGACTTGAGCCTTTGTGGCTGTTGTTCTTGGTGCAACCAGTTGGTGGGTTGCCTGCGCTGAGGCTATGTGCTTCGTCCCACCTGATCTCGACTCCCTGAGCCTCTTTGATTTTATTATAATTTTTTATGCTTTTGCTTAATTTTAATGTTATTATGGTTGTAACTCTGATTATTGTGATAATTGACATTGATTGAATCCTCTTTTTGGGCTCATCTCTATGGGTTGAAAACCCAACAGAGCCTGTTCCAAGCTTGCTTATGCCCTCACCTTGTTTTTCTCTCATTTGTCTCGTTCACATAACTGTCAACTAATTCTCCTACAAACACCCAATCATCCTCCTCATATGCTCTACCTTCCCCTTCATTAGTTTCTTCTTTCACTTTGTACACATACTCACTATCATTAATGTCCTCAAAATTCTCACCATCTCAAGATGACTCATCCGCATGCATAGCACCATTCCCTCGTACCGACCTATTTATGTATATATCTGCCTCCCCTAGAGACTCTAATTTACCAGAAATTTTCTGCAGGACTAAATTGCAAATGATACTTGCTGATATATTTTCTTCATTCATGAAATACTATTTTTCCCCTTAATCCAAACATTATTACTTAATGCATTTACACCCCTAAGCCCAATATATTTGTACTCTACATGATCAAATTTACATGTAGAACCCCCCACATACCCAGTATTGAAGAAATTACCCCCATAATGACACTCATTGTGATGGTGCTACCAGTTTTATGTGTGCAAGAAAGAAAAAGTACACATAAAACACAATGTTACTTGAAAGAAAAGAACAAAACTTAACAATAAATATTATCACCAACAACACATTCTACATCACGACATGAGAGGACAACCACATGCTTCAATATATCCAACACAAATCGAAGAAAAGAATAAATATAAAATAATTTAAATATAAAAATAGTGTACAAGCAGTACCAAAATTCCCATAGGGACCACACCATTTATGCACAAAAAAGAACATGTAATATCAAAAAAACACTATATTTAACTGCAAAATGTATAAAAGTAGCAAAAATACACTATATATCACATAAGCCACAAAAACTTAAATACTCACCTTATTCTGAGTGAGGGTTGTCATTGAAACAGCCTGGGATCCCTTCCCAACAAAATAGTCAGTAATCAAATTGGGATTGGAGAGAAATTAGCATTTGAGTTTTGAGGAAATTTTGGCTGAATAACAGTCATGTTATAAAAGTTACGTGCTAAGTCCATATCTCTTATTTTCTCATCTGAACAAGTCTAGTTAGCGTCCTACTGGACGTAGTCACCCAGACATACGGTTATGTGTCTAGATAATTGGCCATCAATTATCTGACACGCATGTAATTCTCGGTTCAAATTTAAAATGTCATTGGAAAATTAACTCTGAATATATTGGGCCTGGGCTGATGGGGAATAAATATCCCATACAATGGGCCTCCTGAGAGTCACAATCCACCTCATTTATGGGTCCAGGCCATTATACAATTAAGCCCACTTCTTAAGGCCCATGAAATATGGAAGTGCGGTGAAAATTTACTTAAGCCCCAAATTTCCCTGCCGCGTTTTTGAGCAATTTTGGTCGGAAGGACAAAAATTGCCAAAAAATCAATACTTACAGGACTAAAATTGTCAGTCATGTAATTACAGTCCCAATTTTGCCACCCCATACTTACGGGATCAATTTTACAATTTTGCTTTAATATAATTTAGGCACGAACAATTTGATTTATCAAAACGCTCACATGTGGCATGGAAGAAATATATGTGCCAAATTAAATCTTTTTCCTCTACTTATGATTCAATTTGACATGTAACATATAGTAAAACAATGGTGTGTTGTTTTTGACAATTCATTAATGATTATTTATCTTTGTATAAGTTAAATTTTTTTTATATTGATCTCGCTGCTATTTTAAACCACTAACTTATAAATTTTATCTCTTTTTTTTTCATCTCACTTAGTAGAACAAATAATATATTGTATCAAATTTTCAGTAGGGAACTTTTTATAATTTCAGTATTTTAATTTAGTATTAGTATTGATGTTTGATATTAATATATTGTATCGAACACTAAAATTTAACGAAAAATATTTATATAATATATTAATAAGTAAATAATTAAATATCTATAAATATTAAATATCAAATTTATTGTAAAAACACTAAAGTTTATTGTTTTAATTAATAACTATTTACTAATACGATAAGCCTAGTCTTGTTTTAACTAATTTTATTATTTTAACTAATAATTAATAAGATAAGCCCTAGTATAATAATTATTAACTATTTTTATTGTAAATATATTTTGAAATATTTGGTAAATTCATCGAAAATTTTTTATTTTTATTGAACGTAATCGAAAATTTTGGTTGGTAAATGCATCATCTATCATATGCATATTCCCTCCTAAAATACTTGAAAAAAGAAGTTTAAAAAATTCACCAAACAATTATTTTTTGTTTTTTGGTAAAAATGCAATGAAATTAGGGTTTTGAGAAATTGAATTTGGGCATATCTTTTCACATTAAAAAGAGAATTATATATTAACTTCAAGCACAAGAATAGCATAGCAGCATAAATACATTTCCAAACTAATATTATTTTAAATACAGATAATATATATATATGTGTGTGTATTTATTTATACATACACAATAATACTTTCTTGTATTTTATACGTGTATGTGTGTACAATGTGTGTATAGGAATACGGTCATCTGAGGAGAGTCAAAAGAGTCATTTCCTGGTTGCTTCACATCAACCCCACTTCTTACTTTCTATTGTCCAAAACCGTTCAACTTCAAGAAAAAATACACACTCTACACACAATAAGCAGGAAAAAGTATAAAATAGAGGAAAAAGAAGAGAGAAAGCTCATCACTGTCTGTATATCTCCATGCCTTCTACTACTGTTGCTGCTGCTGCTAGTGCTGATTCATCCTCATCTCTGCGTTATACCTCCATTTTTGGGCTCTGAAAGCTCATCTCCAAAGGGGAAATCAAACGGGAAGAAAAATGGTGTTCAAGGGCAGATTCTTTTCCTCAAAGAAATCCGACACTTCAAGCCCAGATGGATCCTCCAATAGCCCTCGATCGTTTGGGTCCAACTCCAATTCGCCGATCCGATCCGATAAGAAGAAGCCCAAATCTCTATCACCCTCCATTTCTAAGGACAGCTCCCCCGCCGCCTCCGCCGCGGGCACTCCGACAAGCGCAGCCAAGAGCCTTCTGAAGAAGAAGGACTCCTCCAAAGGCAAAGACACGCTCAAGTCAAGCAAGCCCACTTCAGGAATTTCTACTTCTCCTTCCAAGCTGAAGAAATCCGAGGAGGCGCCGCCGCCGCCGGCTGGCCCGCCTTCTACGGGACCCACTTCGCTGTCTGTTTCACCGATAGTGGCGTCATCCTTGGGGTTGAACAAGATAAAGACGCGATCAGGGCCGTTACCCCAGGAGAGTTTCTTTAGTTTTGGGAGTAGAGAAAAGGGTGTGGCTTTGGGTGCCAGTAACTTGTCCAGGCCATTGGGAGGCGGCGGTGGCGGCATTGGTGGAACTGATGGGGTTTTAAGTGGTAGAAAGAAGAAGGAGAAAGCATTTCCGGATAATCCGGATAATGGAAGTAATTCAGATAGTATGTCGACCGAGAGTGGGGCATCGAGGGACCAGAGCCCGCATGTATTCCAGGCTCAGGCTCGATCACGGCTCCAGAATGCAGAATCATCGAGTGGAGCTACTGGTATGCTTCTCTATGATCACTGTTCTAGTTTTGTAGGCTACGTTGATTTACATGTGCCATCAATCATATTGGTGTAGATATGTTAATTCCAATGTAGATGCGCATATAATTAGGCGTCCAATCAGTACTCGAAGCATGTACTCTAATATTTATGTGTATAAGTTGATTGGTTATACAATATGGTTGAGAAAAATGTATTGTTTTTTGATTGAGTTATATGCTGGAAAATGAATTAGAATGTGCAGTTGATGGTTGATCCATGATGTTTTTACTTTTTCCTTGCATGTCGAAATTGCAGCTAGTTAACTTTTCTGTCAACTGAATAACTTACTTCTATTTTTTGTACCCAGTTGCACTTTAGTCTTTTTCGTTTTTTGCTTTGCTCTGCCTCATGAGATAATTACTTCTGATGGAATTGGACTTGATATTTTATGCCAGGGCATTCCATATTTCCCCTATATTTTAGTGATTCATATACGCCTTGTTTTACTTGGTGGAGAAAATGAGCACTATGGGTTTTGGTTCATGATGCGAATTTTTAACCCTGTTGAGACAATGTGGCAATTGTCTGGCTACGGTGAGGTAATATATGGAAGGACAGGCATATCAAGATCTTTTATTAGATGAGTTAAAGATAGACCAATATTTTTATTAGCATTTTTTTGGCCATAAATCTAAAAGCATGTCACACCATGCTTAAAAAAAAATACGACTAAGACCACTTTTGACGTCTGAGTTTGATGTGGGTTAACCACTTGACAATCTTAAGCCATAGAATTAAAAATATTTTCTGAATAGCAATTTCATGCCTGTTGAATCAGTCTTTATGAATACTTACAGTGAGATGATGCTTATAGTTAGGTCAGAAATTTAACAAACAGTATTCTGTCGTAAATGCAACTCAAGTATTAAATAATAGAGTTGTGCTTAGCAGAAATTATTTTTTCTTCCACCTGGATAAAAACATGCAATAGCTATTTGTTTAAACTATTCTATCTCCTGTTGTGTGTGTGGGATCTTAGCTAGATGACATTGCCGGTGTTTCTCACTCTAGCTTTATCTTGTTTGTCATCCTGAAGTATTTACCTTACTTTCAATAGATATACTACACAAACATTATAAACCAAAATAACTCAACAGACTATACTGTTGTTTACTCTAATCTCCATTTACCCAGTAGCAATGAAGCAATTCAAATCAATGCCTCTCTTTCTGGCACTTCTATGGGAAGACTTGGAATCATTGGCATTCCCCTACACTGAGACAGTTTTCTCAATATCCAAATTTCACCTTCTAGTATTCTGATTCTACTGGTCTTGCTGTCGTCTTCGAATTTACTTATTCGCCTCACTTTCACCAACTCAGTTCCTTTCATGGGATTTACTATTCATGATTTTCTCTTTGATGATTTAGGGCAATTCGATACATCATGGGGTGATTCTGGAGTTCTCAGGAGTTCAGATGCATGTACTCCAGAGATGAAGGTAAAAAGGTGTATTTTCTTTGATGCTATACAGCATAAAATTTCAGAAATTCTTCTGATTAAATTTTAGACTTGCAATTGTATGTACAAACTAGTTAATCATGAAATATTTTTATAGACATCATATGACTGTGACAATCCCAAAGAGTCTGAATCTCCACGCTTTCAAGCTATACTCCGTGTTACAAGTGCGCCTAGGAAGAGGTTTCCTGGCGATATCAAGAGCTTCTCTCATGAATTAAATTCCAAAGGTGTACGTCCTTATCCATTTTGGAAACCTAGAAGGTTAAATAACTTGGAGGTAATGAGATTTTATATGCAATTGTTTCTCAGTCAGAAACATCTTGATCTCATTACTTCTGGATGCTCATGCTTACATCAAAATTGCAACAGGAGGTATTAGCTATGATTCGGACAAAATTTGACAAGGCAAAGGAAGAAGTGGATTCCGATCTGCACATTTTTGCAGCAGATCTAGTCGGAATTCTGGAAAAGAATGCAGAGAGTCATCCAGAATGGCAGGAGACTATAGAGGACTTGCTGGTGCTGGCTCGGAGCTGTGCTATGACTTCTCCTGGAGAATTTTGGCTTCAATGTGAAGGCATTGTGCAAGAGTTGGATGACAGACGTCAGGAGCTTCCAATGGGCATGTTAAAGCAGCTTCATACTCGAATGCTTTTTATTCTCACCAGATGTACTAGGTTATTGCAGTTTCACAAGGAAAGTGGGTTGGCAGAGGATGAACATGTTTTTCATCTTCGTCAATCACTTCAGCCTGCAGATAAACAAGTTCCTCCAGGCCCAGAAAGAGACGGAAAGATGCCTAGTGATGCAAGAGCTTTGAAGGCCCCCCCAACGAGGAAGTCTTACAGTCAAGAGCAATCAGAATGGAAAAGGGACCAAGCTGTACCTGGAAATCTTCAATTTTCACTTGCTGAATCCTCCAAACATGTGGATTCTGTTGCTGGTAGAAATAAGATGACATCTTGGAAGAAGTTTCCTTCTCCTGCTGGCAAAAGCCCCAAAGAAGCTGTTTCAGTCAAGGAGGAGCACAATGACAATATCGTGCAAGCTTCAAGACTATTAGATAATGAAAAAGGAACCAATGATGCTGAACTAGGTGCTGCCAAGGTGCCTGAGCTTCCAACTTCGAAGGACTCACATGGGCACTCCCCAGTGCCTAAGCACCAACACAAAGTTTCCTGGGGCTATTGGGGAGACCAGCCTAGTGTGTCTGATGAGAGTTCAATAATTTGCCGCATATGTGAGGAGGAGGTTCCCACTTTGCATGTGGAAGACCACTCTAGAATATGTGCAATCGCTGATCGATGTGATCAGAAAGGTCTAAGAGTGAATGAACGGCTCGTCAGAATTGCTGACGCTCTTGAGAAACTGATGGAATCATATTCGGCAAAGGACGTTCAACATGCTGGTGGCAGCCCTGATGGTGCTAAAGTATCAAACTCAAGTATGACTGAAGAGTCAGAGCTTCTGTCTCCAAAATTTAGTGACTGGTCCCGTAGAGGTTCTGAAGACATGCTAGACTGTTTTGTTGACGCAGATAATAACATTGCGATGGATGATATGAAGGTTTTACCATCCATGTCATGTAAAACTCGATTTGGTCCAAAATCTGATCAAGGAATGACTGCATCATCAGCAGGCAGCATGACTCCCAGGTCACCATTGATGACACCACGAATGAGCCCGATTGACTTGCTTTTGTCTGGAAAAGGTGCTTTCTCTGAACATGGTGATCTCCCTCAGGTATATCCAAGTTTGTCTTAATTCATTTTAATTGTTTCTTTGTTTCCATCGTCTTCATTTCAAGGATGCCAGTATATTTAGCATGTATATTCACCTCTTAGTTTAATACGCAACTGCAGTAGACAATTGTTTATTAATCTTATTGATCTTACCATGTAAAGCATCCTTCAGTTTTTGTTTCTTATGGAGAATTTAGCATGTTAGATTTTGTGATCAGGATCAATTTAGGTTATTTTGTGAAATAAATCATGACTTAAAGCATTTAGATTGTTTTGTGCACCACTGCATCTAATTGGGAATTGCATCAGGATAGTGATCGTATAGAGATTGATACGTGCTTTTACTATTCAAATGGGATATTTACCTCTCAGGCTAGCAGGAGATTTTATGGAAAATAAGAACTGATAATCAAACGTGAATAGCCATGTTTATATTCCTTCTCTGTTGACATCTTCAGTTGATGCCTAATTCTATTTGATCTTATACTTTATGATATAAACACCACAAAACAAGAGTGCACTGTATACTTAACTGCATCGGATGGTTTATTTCTTTTCCTTAGACAAGTATTGTTAGATTTTGATCCTTAAATTGTCGGAAACCACCCCCTCAATGATATAGATCCAGCATGTCTGAAGATCCTGGAGGAGAAATCTGTTGTAATTTGATAAGAAATACTAATTTTTACAAGATCTTGATGCTAGTTGGTAATAAAATTCTATACTGACTACTTCACTTCTTCATTAAATGATAAACCATAGTTTGGAATTAATAGCTGTTGATATCATCATTTTGATTTTGAATGTTTACTTTGAATTCATATTGACAATGCAGATGAATGAGCTTGCTGATATTGCTAGATGTGTAGCGAATACACCCTTGGACGATGATCGCTCTTTGCAGTATCTGCTTTCTTGTCTTGAAGACTTGAAAGTTGTAATAGATCGTAGAAAGTTTGAATCGCTAACAGTAGATACATTTGGAGCTCGTATAGAGAAATTGATCAGGTGAGTCAACAATATTACTGTTCAACATCTTAGTACATTAGTTTTTGGAGCACCTGACATTTTATTCAATATCCAGGGAGAAGTATTTACAACTATGCGAACTAGTTGATGACGAAAAGGTTGATATAACAAGCACTGTAATTGATGAAGATGCTCCTTTGGAAGATGATGTTTTACGTAGTCTGAGAAGTAGCCCAGTGCATTCTTCCAAAGACCGTACCTCAATAGATGACTTTGAGATCATAAAACCAATTAGTCGTGGGGCATTTGGTCGGGTATTCTTGGCAAAAAAGAGAACAACAGGGGATCTGTTTGCGATAAAGGTACATGAACTTTTCCTTTCAGATATAGTGTGAGTAATTGTTTATGTGTCTGCGTGAAATTAATTTTTTCTGAGGCATTTGACAGTAGTTGACAACCCAGAAAACTAGATAAGAGCAACGTCAATAGTTTGGATTGTCTATTCTATATCCTACGAACAATGTGGAGACAGGCTTAATTTATATGCAAGAAACGCAGAAGTCCTCGACATATAAAATATAGTTCTTAACTTTCATGGTATGGCTTGATGTTCTAAAGTTATTTTTTCTGCAGGTTCTTAAGAAAGCGGATATGATACGCAAGAATGCAGTTGAGAGTATTTTAGCAGAACGTGATATACTGATTTCTGTTCGTAATCCATTTGTGGTAAGCATTTGTAGCTGACAATACTTTATTCTCTTCTTTATGATCTTCTCATTTTAATCTTGAACTCTAATGTGTTAGGTGCGCTTCTTCTATTCATTCACTTGTCGTGAAAATTTGTATCTTGTTATGGAGTACTTGAATGGTGGAGATCTTTATTCCCTATTGAGAAATCTCGGATGCTTAGATGAAGATGTTGCCCGTGTATATATTGCCGAAGTTGTAAGTTTCTGTTGATGGTTTTTTCCACTTTTTTAGCTGATCACTGGGTTACATTCTGACGGAAACATCACATGCAATGGATGGCCGGCAGGTGCTCGCTTTGGAATATCTGCATTCTCTTCGTGTGGTTCATCGGGATCTGAAGCCTGATAATTTGTTGATTGCACATGATGGCCATATCAAGGTTGTTTCCCAATTTTTTGTCATTATTTAATTTGTTATGCCTTCCTACTAATGCCCCAAAGATGTGTTTCTATCTGGATTTTGCTTCTCTGGGTGGTTCAACAGCTTTATGATTCCATTCCAGTTCCAGACCCTTTTATGCCATTGTAACTGTGTAAAAAGAAAAGCGTTAGAAAAAGGGCTCTACCGAGAAAAGAAATTGAAACAATTGCAAAATGGTTGTTTTCATACTTGTAGGTTAGTTGGGTTGGTAGATTCTGACATGATCTTCAAGGGCTACAATTTCACAAGCAACACACACTTCTCCCATTTTTCTGACTCTGCAATATGCAACGCCAGATAGTGCCCGTATCACAAAACTCTAGAAAATTGTTCAGCTGATAATTGAGTTTGATGTTGCCTAGTTTGTGCTGCTAGGTATTCCTGATTAGCCTTTTATCATATAGCCTTTCCGAGGTAACGGATACACCTACCTTCTACATTTCACCAAGCTACTTCTTGATTTCCCTCACCTAATTTTTTGTGTTCGTCACTGGTAACTATGTTTTACTTTTTTTTGTGTTCCTCACTTGTAAGGATGGCACATTAATATGCCAGTGGTGCACCATGTGCAATTTTCATGGGGTAGCAGTAAGAAAATAAGTCATTTTTGCTTGAGAATTCTTGTTTCTGGTCCTTTTACTTTTTTTCTGTCACTTTGCACTTCCAGTTACTCATTTGTGATAGTATTTGAGTAAGATACCATCGGCACAATATATTAGCTGCTTTGGTCCTTTTCCACTTATGTTACACACAACTCCGAAAAGTTTGAATCTGGCATCTGTCACCATCACAATACTTTAGAAATGAAATTTCATTTAGGCTTTGAAGTACATAATATTATGTGCATTCTGACAGGGAGAAGTGTAACGTTTTATATCTTATAATAGTGTACCATTTAAAAATGAGTGAAGTGCATGAAACGTGATGCCTGCTGGTGTTTTTCCTTATTTATTTCTTTAGATGTGGATGAACCTGATGGTGCTTGTATCCGTAGGAGCAAAAACTAATTTTCTTTCCCCCACCCCCCCCCTTTGAACAG